>NW_024044981.1:0-65298 GCF_015852505.1 Tachyglossus aculeatus | reverse complement strand
GACAGCTCCCACCCGCTATCCAGACATTGTTGGAAATGTGACATCCTGGCTAGTCCATTCACCCCAGTGGGGTACGAGTGACTAGTCGGAGGATAGAGGACAAAGTTGTGATCAGGGGTGTAGTAAGACCCTGGTAGGGTCAAAGGAAGAAAGACTCGAGAGGGACAAGTCACTAGAGCAGAAAAGCAGGAAAATGGTTATCCACCCGTTCACCCCAGTGGGGTACGAGTGACGAACAGCCCCGATTCCATCTCCCACTGCAGCCTTTATTGCAGCTTCAAACAATCAGACTTACAGGTAATGTAACAGTTTAACAACAACGCCCTGTGTACTTGTTTAGCCGGTTTGCTTGAGCAGGAACTCCTAATAAGATGTCTTGTTTACCATAACGTCTCGCTCAATACTGTCAAATGGGAGTAATCTAGGGTAATAGTTCCTAACAAATTCCCCCCTTTAATCCTGAGAGTCGCCCGACCCCTCATGGATCACAAGAGGTCATCCATGTATAACAAGCCCTCGAACTCCTCAGCAGTAGTGGTAATCGTAGGCAGGAAAGGCAACAGGACTTCTAGACTGTGAGCCCACTGTTGGGTAGGGACCGTCTCTATATGTTGCCAACTTGTACTTCCCAAGCGCTTAGTACAGTGCTCTGCACACAGTAAGCGCTCAATAAATACGACTGAATGAATGAATGAACAGGACAGTACACAGCAGGTGACGAGCAAAGTTCCGATCATAATGAAGGCGGGAGCCAACCAGCGCAAGAACCAACCCTGAAACCACTCACGGAGGTGGTCTAGCAAAGGGACTAGGCCAAAAAAGGGAATTTCCTCCTTGAATCACAAAGGTCTTGCACAACGCGGGCGTCTAGGAGTTACCATATAGGAGACGGAGGTACCATAAACAAGAGACCAGCTTCTGGATGACAAGATCCAACTGGGATGGGTAATAGCCCACTGGGCAACAGTGAGGACCCAGAGTCTGACAGAGAACGCCAGAGGGTACGCCTTGCCGCTCATGTACATACAGGTGGAAGGGTTTAGCATAATCCGGCAGACCCAACGCAGAGGCCATTGTTAGGCTGAGGATCATCATCATCATCATCATCAACATCATCAATCGTATTTATTGAGCGCTTACTGTGTGCAGAGCACTGTACTAAGCGCTTGGGAAGTACAAATTGGCAACATATAGAGACAGTCCCTACCCAACAGTGGGCTCACAGTCTAAAAGGGGGAGACAGAGAACAAAACCAAGCATAGTAACAGAATAAAATAAATAGAATAAATAGAATAGAATAGATATGTACAAGTAAAATGAATAAATAGAGTAATAAATATGTACAAACATATATACATACATACAGGTGCTGTGGGGAAGGGAAGGAGGTAAGATGGGGGGATGGAGAAGGGGACGAGGAGGAGAGGAAGGAAGGGGCTCAGTCTGGGAAGGTCTCCTGGAGGAGGTGAGCTCTCAGTAGGGCCTTGAAGGGAGGAACAGAGCTAGCTTGGCGGATGGGCAGAGGGAGGGCATTCCAGGCCCGGGGGATGACGTGGGCCGGGGGTCGATGGCGGGACAGGCGAGAACGAGGTACGGTGAGGAGATTAGCGGCGGAGGAGCGGAGGGTGCGGTCTGGGCTGTAGAAGGAGAGAAGGGAGGTGAGGTAGGAGGGGGTGAGGTGATGGAGAGCCTTGAAGCCCAGGGTGAGGAGTTTCTGCCTGATGCGCAGATTGATTGGTAGCCACTGGAGATTTTTGAGGAGGGGAGTAACATTCCCAGAGCGTTTCTGGACAAAGACAATCCGGGCAGCAGCATGAAGTATGGATTGAAGTGGGGAGAGACATGAGGATGGGAGATCAGAGAGAAGGCTGATGCAGTAGTCCAGACGGGATAGGATGAGAGCTTGAACAAGAAGGGTAGCGGTGTGGATGGAGAGGAAAGGGCGGATCTTGGCAATGTTGCGGCAATCTACTCACCATGCATAGCTTTAGAAAGTTATTAAGTCATGCCTCGGACTCAATTTCTCTATAATAAATTTACTCTTGGAGTACGTTTATTTTTAATGTAGTGTTTATTAAGAATTTACTATATGCCCAAGGAGAGTGTAAAGTGATGGATTAGTGTAGAGGATAATCAGACAAAATTCCTGTCCCCCATGGATGTCACAGTCTAAGAGATAGGGAGAGCAGTTATTTCCTCTCCATTTAGAGACAACGAAACTGAAGCACAGAGAAGTTATGTGACTTCTACAAGGTCACTTGACTACCAAGTGGTGATGCAGGGATTAGCAGCCACATGCTCTAACTTCCAGGCCCTTGCTCTATCCACCAGACCACGCTGCCGCTAGTTTTATTAGAGTTCCCTGGAGCCCAGTACCGTGGTTTTTGCATCAAGCTTCACTGCCTCGACTATCATCAGAGATTGACATCTCTGAATATCATAAATTTCACTCTATCCTTTTAAAAATGAGGAGGCCACAAAGGTTACCTCCTTTTGTGACAGCCTAAGGCCTGGAATCCATCTTCTTTGGCCAATTCACTATTACCTCCAGGCTAGCACACTTGGTAATCTGTAACATATCTTTCTTATCTCCAGGAGAATTCATTCAATCGTATTTATTCAATCGTATTTATTGAGCACTTACTGTGTGCAGAGCACTGTACTAAGCGATTGGGACGTACAAATTGGCAACATATAGAGACGGTCCCTACCCAACAACAGGCTCACGGTCTAGAAGTCAGATGCCTCTGGCCTACATCTGACCATGGATGCTGATAAAGAGATAAGATAAGGAAGTAGTATTCACTTAGCCTCCCCCTGGAGTGAGCAAAACAAGGCAGAGCTCAGCCATACTAGACCCCATAAGAGTCGAACCCAGAGAACAGCTCTTTGTATCAGGACAAGATCACCATTAGCTAGTCTAACACTCTCCTCTACACAGAGTTTGGAACCCCTTTCTATGATGGCATTTCTAGGAAGATGGGGCACATGGATGGTCCTCATTTGTATGTGAGTAGACCCCCTCAACCTAAACTTCGACCTAGGTGAGCCAGATAGCTCACTACCGTTTTTGCACTGAATGCACCTTTGACCAAGTGGAATCTGAGTAGCTGCTGGCTGTGTTTGTGATTGATGTTTGTACTGAATGTGCTTTGACCGAGGTATCCAAGTAAGCTATGGCCATGAATCACACTACAGTGCTTTGGACCTAGGTGAGCCCAGTGACTCAGGCCATGTTGTAATTAATTTGCTAACATATTGAATTGACTAGGTGAACGCAGACATTAAACCGTGTTGTAATGAATTATATTAGATGATCTTGGGGAGCCTGCTTTTTAGGCCTTAAGTTTCTGCTCCTTCCTTTTTATGATACTCTTCTTGTGTCTGTACACAGGGGACTCAATAAAGATATAAAGATCCTTCCCTTTTTAAACAAAAAATGTATCTTGGCTTGTTCTTTCTATCTCTCATCTCTTACCAGCCAGTGAAAGGGGATTCTGAAACCCAGGTCTTATCACACTGGTCACACCTTCCCAAGGAGGCTTCTCACACCTTGAGGGAGGGAACCTTAGACACAAGTCCCAGGAAAGCACGGTGCACATCCTTATTCCTCAGAGAGTATATGATGGGATTCAACATGGAGGTGTTGATCCCATAGAAGAGAGAGATCACCTTTCCACGCTCCAGTGAGATGGGGGACAGGGACTGCAGGTACATGTAGTTGGCCGTCCCAAAGAAGAGTAAAACCACAAGCAAGTGAGAAACACAGGGCTCGAAGTCCCAACGGCAGCCCTTCGCTAGTGGGATCCTCAGCACGGACCGGACGATGAAGCAGTAGGAGATCAGGATGAGGGTCATGGGGATCAGGAGGAAGAGGAAGCTGTTGAAGAAGAGCTCTGCCTCATTGGCCACGGTATTGACACAGGACAGCTTGAGCAGGGCAGGCACCTCGCAGAAGAAGTTATTCACTCGGTAGCAGCCACAGCAGGGCATCTTCAGTGTCCATGTGGACTGGAGCACTGAGGTGCTGACCCCCACTGAACCATGAGATGGCTACTAGCTGGAAGCAAAGCCTGTAGTGCATAATAGTGGAGTAATGCTGGGGTTGGCAGATGGCCACGAAGCGGTCAGAGGACATGGCCATCAGGAGGATACATTCATTGGAGCCCAAAGCCAGAAAGATGAAGATTTGACCCACACGGCCACCATAGCTTGATGGTTCTGTGTGTGCTGCGAAGTTTGACTAGCATCTGAGGGACGGTAGTGGTGGTGTAACAGAGATATAGAAAGGAGAGGGTGGTGAGGAAGAAGTACATGGGGGTGTGGAGTCGTGAGTTCACCCGACACGGCAGGATGATGGTCACGCTTCCCAGGATGATCAGGAAGTAGGAGACGAGAAAGATCACAAAGAGGGGCAGCTCAAGCCAGGGCTGGTCTGAGAAGCCCAGCAGGATGAAGTTTAGTGAGGAACTCCCATTGGCCAGGTCCATGCTGGCTCACCTTTAGGACAACTGCAGGACAAAAGAGAAACCAGAGCGAGGAGAATAAAGACCAGCTCACCGTTTGTCATGTCTAGGATGAGCAAAGGTCTGGCAGCTGAACTTATATGGGGATTAGAGAGTTGAGAAAGAGGGTGGGAGAGAGGGAGACAAATCATTAGAAAGTGCTTACTATAATTGTCAGGTTAAATTTGAGTTAATTTGAGTAAGTGAGGGGAAACTAAAAAATAAGAATGCAGGTATTTATTGAGCTCTCCCTGTGTGCTCAAGTGCTGTGCTATGCCCTGGGGTAGATAGCAAATAATCAGATCAGACACCATCCTGGTTCCACACCAGGTTCTCTTAATCTAAGAGGAAATCTGTCTTTAGTTCTGACAGTAATGTAAACTGAGAAGGGAGATGGAGCACTGGGGTGCGGGTTAGAAAAAGGAAGCACTATGAGTGGGAAAGCTGCATGTGGAATGAAGATCAGTCTAGGTAGTAGTTGGTGGAGGAAGTAGGTTGGGGTTAGTATGTCTAGAGCATGACTGTGAAAGAGAGCTTGATGAAAATATAATTCACTCATGAAACATTCTGGGCATGCCACCCCTCTCCTTAAAAATCTCCAGCGGTTGCCTATCAACCTCTATATCGAACAAAAACTCATCACTATTGGCATCAAAGCCTTCCATCACCTTGCCCCTTCTTACCTCACCTCCCTTCTATCCTTCTACATTCCAGCCCGCTCACTCTGCTCCCCTGGTGCTAACCTTCTCACTGTGCTTCATTCTCACCTGTCCCGACATCGACCCCTGGCTCATGTCCTACCACTGGATCACCCACCCTCCTCAAATCCACCAAACTAGCACACTTCCCCCTTCAAAGCCCTACTGAAGGCTCACCTCTTCCAAGAGGCCCTCCCGGACTAAGCCCCCCTTTTCCTCAGCTGACCCTCCCCTCCACGTTGCCACGTTGCCTCAAAGGTAATAAATACCTATGGTCTACTCCTCTCTCCCAGCCCCACACCACTTATGCATATATCTACAGTTCTATTTATTTATATTAATGCCTGTTTACGTGTTTTAATATGTATATACCTATATTTCTACTTATTTATACTGATGCCTGTTTACTTGTTTTGATGCCAGTCTCTCCCCTTCTGGACTGTAAGCCCAGTGTGGGCAGGGATTGTCTCTCTTTATTGCTGAATTGTACTTTACAAGCACTTACTACAGTGCTGTGCACACCGACTAAGCTGAGTAAGCACTCAATAAATACGATTGAGTGAATAAATAAGAACTTCTGCCATATAGGGTGTGAGGGCATAGAATGGGATATTAGAGGAAGGGAAGGCAGGGTCAATCCCTGGAGGATTTTCAGAATCCATGGCTGAGGGAGATACTGACAGTGAGGAGACAGAAGGAGGCCCGAAAAGATCTCAGTAGCATGAACTCACCCTGTATATGGTTCTGCATAATCCTCAAGGTCTGAAAAATCTGGGTGGGATTTGGGGATGGAAGGAGAGAGGGCTGATGAGAAGCAGGAATGTGTCACTTGCTTGTTTGTATTTCCCAAGTGCTTAGCACAGTCGTCCCTCAATAAATGCAGTTTCTATGACTGCTGTTACTGCTACTCAATTCCCAAATATGATTATCCCACACCAAGGGAAGTGGAGATCTGGTGAGGTCATAATTCGTTTGATCAGGTTAGCTAATTAAACCAGATAATTCAGACCCCAGAGTGGATTCTGTGGCTAGAATTATCCTGCTGAGCTACATACAGTGATCAAATCAGCCAGTTCTTCCTCAGTCCTAGAGTTCAGTCAGGATATTTGAACTAGTCTCTGTGAGAGTATAGGCAAGCTACTTATCCTCTCTGGTCCCAATCTGTGAAACGTGGCGCAGAACCTGAGCACCTATCTGCCTCCCAAAGACCATGCGAGGTTTTGTGAGAGTGGGGATGTGATGTCTTTGGGACAAAAATGTATGACATTCATTCTAATATTACTACTTCCTTTCTGAAGGTCCACTGGGTACTGATGTCATGTGGAACTGAACGGTGTGTGCGGTGCATTCGGGATTGTTGTGGGAGGCAGTGCATATGTCTGTAAACCCTTTATGATCCATGGAATCATTCTGAGATCGACTCGCATTCCCTTCTTCACACACAAAGATAGAGACAGAAACATGGAGAGGGAGAGAGAGGAAAAGAGAGGAGAGAGAAAGAAAGAGAGGCAGTGGTAGAGAGAGCAAGAAGAAAGAACCAGGAGAGGGAGAAAGACTGGTCAATCACTCACTGGTATTTTCTGAACACTAACAGCACTGTGGTAAGCACTTGGTAGGCAGAGTATGAGGATCAGGACCAGGCAGAGCAGGAGGGCTAGGACCAGGCAGAAAAGGAGAGTCAGTACCAGGTGTAGGAGGAGGGCCACGGCTAGGTAGATGAGAAGGGCCAGTACCAGGTCGAGGAGGTGGGCTAAGACAAAGCAAACGAGTTGTCCATGACGAAGTAGAAGAGGAGGGCCAGAAACAGCCTAGAAAGACTGTGTTGACTATGTGTTGTAGGAAGGCCAGGACCAAGTGGAAGAAGACGACCAGAATCAGGTGGAGGAGGGGGGCTACGGCCAGATGGAGGAGGAGGTCCAGAGCCAGGTGGACGAGGAGTGCCAGCACAAGGCCAAGGAGGTGGACCAGGACAAGGCAGAAGATAAGGACCGGGACCAGGCCTAGGAGGTCGGTCAGGACCAGGGGGAGCGGGAGGGACAGGAATAGTGTAGTAAGACAGTCGGTACCAGGCAGGATAGGAGGACAAGAACCAGGTAGAGGAGATGGGACAGGACCAAACAGAATAGGAGGATCAGGACCAGGCGGAGTTGCAGGGTCAGGTCCAGGCAGAAAATGAGAGCCAATACCAGGTGAAGGAGGAGGGCCACCACTAGGTAGATGAGAAGGGCCAGGACCAAGTTTGGTAGTGGGCCAGGAAATGGCAGGGGGAGAGGGGCAAGACCAGATGGAGGAGGGCCAGGAACAGCATAGAAGGACTGTCATGACCAAGTGTTGTAGGAGGGCTACGACCAGATGGAGGAGGAGGAGGACTAGGACCAGGTGGAGAAGGAGGGCCATGACCAGGTTAAGGAGGAGGGCCAGGACCAGGTATACGAGCAGGGCCAGGATGAGGCGGAGGAAGAGGTCCAGGACCAGGCAGAGGAGGAGGATCAGGACCAGGTGTAAAAGGAGCAGTACCAATACCAGTACCAGCTGAAGGAGGAGTGCCAGGGCCATCCGGCGGAGGAGGACCAGGACTAAACAGAATAGGAGGGTCAGGACCAGGCAAAGTAGTAGGACCAGGACGAGGAGGACAAGGAGAGCCAGTTCCAGGTGAAGGAGGAGAACCACGACCACGTAAATGAGAAGGGCCAGGACCAGGTCGAGGAGGTGGGCCAGAAAAAGGCAGAGGAGAGGGTCGGGCCTAGGTGGAGAAGGAGAGAAATTACCAGGTGGAGAAGAACGACCAGGGCTAGGTGGACGAGAAGAGTCAAGACCAGGCCGAGGAGGTGGGCCAGGAAAAGACAGAGAAGGAGGGCCAGGACATGCCTGTGGAGGAGGACAAGGACCAGATAGAGAGGAGGGTCAGGACCAGACCGAGTAGGAGAGCCAGGACCAGGCAGAAAAGGAGATCCACTACAAATTGAAGGAGGAGGGCCACTACCAGGTAGATGATAAAGGCCAGGAGCAGGTCGAGGAGGTGGACCAGGACATGGCAGAGGGGAGGACCAGGACCAGGTGGAGGAGAAGGGCCACGACCAGATAGAGAAGGAGGGCCAGGACCAGGTAGTTGAGAAGGGCCAGGAACAGGATGAGGTTGGCCAGGACAAGGCAGAAGAGCAGGCCAGGACCAGGTGGAGGAGGAGGGTCAGGACAAGACGAAGGAGGAGGGCCAGGGCAAGGCAGAGGAGAAGAGCCATTACCAGGTGAAGGAGGAGAGCTAGGACCAGGTGAACGAGAAGGGCCAGAACCAGGTCATGGAGGTAGGCCAGGGACAGGACCAGGCCATAGAGGTAGGCCAGGAAAAGGAGGAGAAGAAGAGCTAGGACCATGCGAAGGAGAGTCAGTACCAGGTGAGGGAGGAGGGCCAGAAAAAGGTGGAAGA
Source organism: Tachyglossus aculeatus (assembly GCF_015852505.1). NCBI lineage: Eukaryota > Metazoa > Chordata > Mammalia > Monotremata > Tachyglossidae > Tachyglossus > Tachyglossus aculeatus. Next base: position 56,671 of record NW_024044981.1, on the reverse strand, counting down.
GGAGAGCCTTGACTAGGTTTCGGAGGTGGGCCAGGATCAGGCGGAGGACGCGGGCCATGACAAGGCTGAGGAAAGGACCAGGACCAGGTGGAGTAGGATAGCCACGAACAGGTGGAGGAGGAGCCTGGGGCTCCTGGGGCTCTGGGGCTGTGAGGCCCTGGTTTTCTGGGCATCCTGGTAAACTCTTGGGACTCCAGGGCTTCTGTGGATCTGGGTCTCTGGGCCCCCACACTCCTAGAGCTCTGGGACTGCTGGGGTCCTTGAGCTTTCAGTGCTGTGTGGCTCTTAGGCCTTGGGGCTCCTGGGTCTTGGGCTCTGGACTCCAGGACTCTGGTGCTCTTGAGGCTCGGAACCTCTGGGGAACCTGTGACTCTGGTCCACCTGGGGTTCTGGAACTAAGGGGTCTAAGTGCTCCTGTAGCACTGGTGTTCCTGAGGTTCTGGGATTCTGAGTCTTTGAGACGGGACTTTTGGAATGGCACTGCTCCTGGGTCTCAGGGCTCCTAGACTTCAGGGGCTCTGGGGCTCTCGGGTGTTTAGAGCTCTGTACTCTGGGCCTCTGGCTCTCCAGGAGCACAGTGGATCTGGGGATCTGGGGATTTGCGGCTCTCGGGTCTCTGGGATTTGAGTTCTGGGAACCCTAGAGCTCCCGGGCTCTGGGCCCTTGTAACCCCTGGGGTTCTAGGGATCCTGGAACTTTTCGGCTCTGGGACCTTCGGTATCCTGGAGCTCTGAAACTCTGAGGCTCTGTGGCTCTGGGGCTCATGGGGCTCCAGTATTCTGGGGTGCTAGGGTTTGGGGGCTCCTGGGGTTTTGGGGCCTCGAGTGTTCCAGGGAATTAGGCCTCTGAGGGTATCTGGGAAGAGGGGATCTGGGCTCTGGGTCTTTGGTGCTCCTGGGACTCTGGAGCTCTGGGCTCTTGGGCTCTGGCATGCCTGGGGTTCTGGGGCTCTGGGGCTCTGAGACCCTGGGGTTATTGGGACTCCGGTGCTCTGGGGTTGATGGGATTATGAGTCAACGGAGCCTTGGGGATCCTGGGGCTCTGGGACTCTGGAATCTGGGGCTCCAGGGTTCTGGGTAGCTGGGGTTCATGCCGTTCCTGGGACTCCAGAAATCCTGGGACTATAGGTCTCCTGGAGCTTTGGGTCAATAGGGTTCCTGGGGTTACTGTGACTCCAGGACTCTTGAAGCTCTGGGGATCTGGGGTTCAGAGGCTTGGAGAATCCTGGGACACTAGGGATCTGGGCTCCGGCTCCTGGAGCTCTGTGGATCTTTGGGCTCTGTGAATCCTGGGGTCTGGGGCCTCTAGGGCACTGAGGCTCTGGAGCTCTGTGTTTCTTGGGTTCATGGGACTCCAGGGCTCCTAGAGCTCTGAGGATCTGGGTTTCTGGTGTTCCTGGGACTCCAGGGCTCCGGGGGATCTAGGTCTCTGGATTTCGAAGCTCATGGAGCACTGTTGATCCTAGGTTTTTCATGATTCCTGTGCACTGGGGCTCTGGGACCGTGGGGACCTGGGGACCTGGTACTCTGGACTCTGGGGCTTCTGAGGTTCTGTTACTCCGGGGTTTCTGGGGATCTGGGGCTCTGGGGCTCAGGGGCTTCTGGGGTTCTCATGACTAAAGGGCTTCTGGAGGTAAAGGTCTCTGTGTTAGAGGCCTCTGGAGCTCTGGGGCTCCTAGAACTCTCAGACTTCAGGTGCCCTAATGATCCGAGGATCTCGGGCTCAGGGCTCCTGGGGCTCTGGGGCTCTGGGGCATTGAACACTTGGGCTCTGAGAATCTGGGGTTCTGGGCTCTGGGACACCTGGGACCTTGGGGTTCCTGGGGCTCTGGGTCTCTGAGTTTTTGGGGTTCCTAGGGTTCTTGGACTTCAGGCCGCCAGGGCCTGGGGAATCTGGGGCTATTGGGCTTTGGGGCAACGGGGACTCTGTGGTTCCTGGGACTCTGGGACTCCTTCCTTGGGGGTTTCTGGGATCCTGGGGCTCTGGGACTCTGGGGGTCTAGGAGCTCACCCTCCCGGTGCTGTGGGGCTCTGAGACACTGGGACTCCAAGAGCTCTGGGCCACTGGCATTCCTCATGTGCAGAGGATCTGTGGCTTTGGGCTCTGGGGCTTCACGTGTTCCTATGGCTCTAGGGGTTCTGGGGATCTGGTTCTCCTGGGACTCTCGGGTCCTTTGGATTTGTGGCTCCTGGGACTCTGGGTATTGTGGCATTTGAGCTCTGTGACCCTGGAGCTCCTGGGGCTCCATGGCTCTTGATTCTGGGGTTCTGAGGCTCCTGGGGATCGGCGGCATTGCGACTCTGGGGCTCATGCAGTTCTTGGAACACCAGATCTCCTGATTCCCTGGGAATCTGGAGCTCTGGTGCTATGGTGCTCCAGAAACATTGGGGCTCTGTGCCTGGGGCACCTGGGGCTGTGAGGCTCCTGTGACTCCGGGCCTCTGGCTCTTGGGGCTCTGTGGCCTTGGGACTCCTGGGGCAATCACGCTCTGGGTATTTGGGTTTTGGGTCTCCTAGGGTTTTGGGGCTCCTGGAACCTGGGGCTCCTGTGTCTGGGGCTCTGGGGTCGGGGGGGCTCCTTGGGTTTTGGGGACTCGAGCGCTCTCAGGGTTCAGAGTTATGTTGCTTTATGGGCTCTGGGGATCTGTAGGCGCATCAGATTTGGGACTCTGGGGCTTTGGGGCTCCTGGGTCTCTGTGATCCTGAACACTGGGGCTCCGTAATTCCTGCAGCACAGAAGTTTAGGACTCTGGGACTTTGAGCTCTTGGGACCTCTGGAGCTCCTGGGGCTCTGGGGGTCTTGTGGCACACAGGCTCCTTGGCGTTTTGGGTTCTGGATATCTGGGAACAATACAGTCCTGGGAATTCCAGGGCCCGTGGGCCTCTGGTGCTCTCGGCCTCCAGGCATTCTTGGAGCACCGCAGCACCGGGAGCTGTGAGGTCTGGGGACACTGGCACCTGGGGGATCCTGGATCGCTGGGGATTCTGGAGCTCTGGTGGTAAGGGGCTTCTGGAGCTCTGGGGTCTTGGGGCCTTGGGGCTCCTCGGGCTGTGGGTGTACTGGGGCTCTATGGCTCTGGGCTCTGGGGCTCTGGGGCTCGTATGCCTTTGGGGCTATATGGTTCCTAGGGCACTTGGGACTTACTGACTCCAAGGAATCCGGGGCTTTGGGGCTCGGGATCTGGGTTCTGTGGTTTCTGAGTCTTCTGGGGGTCTGGGGCTCTGGGTCTCCTAGGTGATTGTGCCTCCAGGGCTCCTGTGGCTCTGGGGGTCTGTGGCTTTGGAACTCTGTGGCTTTGGGTTTATGGCATTGCTGGGGATATTGGGCTCCTAGGACTCAGGGCCTCTGGAGTCTTTGGGCTTCTGGCGCTCTGGGGCTCTGAGCTCTGAGACTCCATCATCATCATCGTCATCAATCGTATTTATTGAGCGCTTACTATGTGCAGAGCACTGCACTAAGCGCTTGGGAAGTACAAATTGGCAACATATGGAGACAGTCCATACCCAACAGTGGGCTCACAGTCTAAAAGGGTGAGACAGAGAACAAAACCAACCATACTAACAAAATAAAATAAATAGAATAGATATGTACAAGTAAAATAAATAAATAAATAAATAGAGTAATAAATATGTACAAACATATATACATATATACAGGTGCTGTGGGGAAGGGAAGGAGGTAAGATGCGGGGGATGGAGAGGGGGACGAGGGGGAGAGGAAGGAAGGGGCTCAGTTTGGGAAGGCCTCCTGGAGGAGGTGAGCTCTCAGCAGGGCCTTGAAGGGAGGAAGAGAGCTGGCTTGACGGATGGGCAGAGGGAGGGCATTCCAGGCACAGGGGATGACGTGGGCCGGGGGTCGATGGCGGGACAGGCGAGAACGAGGTACGGTGAGGAGATTAGCGGCAGAGGAGTGGAGGGGGCGGGCTGGGCTGTAGAAGGAGAGAAGGGAGGTGAGGTAGGAGGGGGCGAGGTGATGGAGAGCCTTGAAGCCCAGGGTGAGGAGCTTCTGCCTGATGCGCAGATTGATTGGTAGCCACTGGAGATTTTTGAGGAGGGGAGTAATATGCCCAGAGCGTTTCTGGACAAAGATAATCCGGGCAGCAGCATGAAGTATGGATTGAAGTGGAGAGAGACACGAGGATGGGAGATCAGAGAGAAGGCTGATGCAGTAGTCCAGACGGGATAGGAAGAGAGCTTGAATGAGCGGGGTAGCGGTATGGATGGAGAGGAAAGGGCGGATCTTGGCAATGTTGCGGAGCTGAGACCGGCAGGTTTTGGTGACGGCTTGGATGTGAGGGGTGAATGAGAGAGCGGAGTCGAGGATGACACCAAGGTTGCGGGCTTGTGAGACGGGAAGGATGGTAGTGCCGTCAACAGAGATGGGAAAGTCAGGGAGAGGGCAAGGTTTGGGAGGGAAGACAAGGAGTTCAGTCTTCGACATGTTGAGCTTTAGGTGGCGGGTAGACATCCAGATGGAGATGTCCTGAAGGCAGGAGGAGATGCGAGCCTGGAGAGAGGGGGAGAGAGCAGGGGCAGAGATGTAAATCTGGGTGTCATCAGCGTAGGTGCTCGATAGCTCTGGGCCTCTGGATCTCTGGGGTTCCTATGGTGCCTGTGATTCTGTGGCCCTAGAGAATTTGGCCTCCTGAGTTCTGGGGCTTTGGGGCTCCTAGGATTTTTGAGACTCCAAGGCTCTTGGGGCTTAGGGCTCTGTAGCTTCAATGCCTCTGGGGTTTCTCCCTGAGAGGGTCTGGCACTCCTGGGGCGCAGGGTATCTGGGGCTTTGGTGCTGCAGGAGCTCCTCGGTCTCTGGGAGTCTTGGGACTCTTGCGTTCTTTGGCCTTGTGGCCCCTGGGTCTCTAGGGCTCTGGGGAAGCTGAGACTCTGGGTCTCTGGAACCACGGGATTCTCTGGCCTCTGGAACTCTAGATTCTGTGGCTTGGAGACTGCTGGAGCTCGTGGGCTCTGGGGCTCTGGGGCTCATGCGGTTCTTGGGACTCCAGGGCTCCTAGGGTTGTGGAAATCTGGAGTTCTGGGCTTTCGGGCTCCTGGGGCCCTGGAGTTCCAGTGGCTCTGGTGCTCTGGGGCTCTTGGGACTCTGGGGTTCTGGGGCCTTAGGGATCATGGGGCAGTCGGATTCATGAGGCTTTGGAACTCTGGACCCTGGGTCACTAGGGCCTTATGGATCTTTGGGCTCTGGGGCCCTTGATTCTAGAGCTCTGGGTCTCCTGGAGATTGGAGTCTGTGGATCTCTTGGAGTCCTTGGAACTCCAGGGCTCTGGGGCTCCGGGAGCTTCTGGAGTTCCTGGGGCTCTGGAGTTCTGGAGATTCTGGGGTTCTTGAGACTCCATGGCTTCCGAGGTTTGTGGGATCCAGGGCTCTGTGGCTTTGAGGCTCCTGGGAATGTGGGGTTCTGGGCTATGGGGCTCCTGGATCTATGTGTCTCCTTGGAATCTGGGGCTCTTGGACACTGGGATTCTGGGGTTCTTGGGGTTATTGGGAATCCAGAGGTCCTGGACTTCTGGGGATCTGGGTCTCTGGGACTTTGAGAGTCCTGGTACTCTGGGCCCTGGCGCTCCTGGGGCTCTAGGGCTCTGAGGTCTTGGGGCTTCTGGGGCTCTGGGCCTTCTGGCGCTCTTGATCTCTGGGTCTTCTGGACTCTGGGGCTCTGGGGACTTTTGGCAACTGAGACTCTAGGGTTCTTGGGGCTCCTGGGGTGCTTTGGACTCCAGCAATCCCTGGATTCTAGGGATCCGGGACTCTGGGACTTTCAACATGTTGGGACTCTGGGACTCTGGGGCTCCCGGACTCTAGGGCTCCTGGGGCGCTAGGGCTTTGGCAACCTGGGGCTCGGGGGTTCTGTAGCTCTTGGGGTTCAGGGGCTCAGAACTATGGGGCTCTTGGGTTCTGGAGTCTTGGGGATCCTGGGGCCTCGGAATCCTGCTACTCGGGATCAGGTGTTTTGTAGATCCTGGGGCTCTGGGGCCTTGGGACTCCTTAGATTCTGGGATTCTGCTCTCTGGGGCTCCCGGTGTTCATGGGACTCAAGGATTCCCCAGGCTCTAGGGCTCTGGATCTTTGGGGCTCTGGGGTCCTATGGCAATAGGGCTTTGGGGTTCTTGGGACTCCAGGGATCATGAGGCTCTAGGAATCCAGGGCTCCGGGACTTGGGGGTTAGTGGGGCTCTTGGACTCCTAGAGCTTGGGGACTGTGGGAACTTGGGCCTGCTGGGTCTCTGGTACTCTGGGACCTTGGGGCTCCTGGGACTCTGCGGATCTGGGGCTCTGGGGCTCAATCACTCCTGGTTTCCTTGTCTCCAGGGATCCTGAGGTTCTGGGGATATAGCGTTCTGGAGTGCTGGTGTTCCAGGGACTCTAGGACTCTGGTTTCTGGGGCTCCTGGGGCTCTGGTACTGCTGTGGCTCTGGGGGTCCTGGAACTCTGGACTCTAGGGGCTCTGGGTGATCCTGGTGATCTGGGGCTCTGAGACCCTGGGGGTCCTAGGGCTCTGGGTCTCCTATATCTCTGAGGATCTGGGGCTCTGAGACTTAGGGTTCCTATTACTTTAGGGTTCTGGGTTTTGGGGTCCCTGGGGCTATGAGGCTTCTGGAGCTCTGATACTCTTTGTCCGTGGGGCTTCTGGAGCTCTTGGGCTCCTGGGTCTCTGGGACTCTGGACTCTGGGGCTCTAGGACTTCTGGGTTTCCTGGGGTACTGGGGACTTGGGGCTGCTGAGGCTCTGAAGCTCCCGCGGCTCTGGGACTTTGTGTGGCTCAAGGGCTTCTGGCGTTCTTGGGAATCAAAATCTACTGGGGCTCTGGGGTTTGGGGTCTCCTGGGGCTCTTGGGATACTGGTGCGCTGGGACTATGTGCCACTGTTCTAAGCGCTGGGGTAGATACAAGGTAATAACGTTGTCCCACGTGGGGTTCACACTCTTCATCCCCATTTTACAGATGAGGGAAGTGAAGCACAGAGAAGTTAAGTGACTTGCCCGAAGTCACACAGCTGGCAAGTGGCGGAGCCGGGATTAGAACCCATGAACTCTGACTCCTAAGCCCGTGCTCTTTCTACTTTGCCACACTGCTTCTCTGGATTCTGAGGCTATTGGGCTTTAGGGCTTTGCGGCTCTGAGGCTCTTTGGTCTTGGGGCTCTTTGGGCTTTTGGGATCCTGGGACTCTTGGGATCCCAGGTCCTGGGGCTCCTGGGGCTCTGAGACTCTGCACTATGTGTCTCTGGGTCTTCTGGGACTCTGGGGCTCCGGGCACTCTGTCGCTTTGGGCTCTTGTGGCTCCGAAGCGTTAAGACATTAGAGCTCTTAGGGATCTGGGACTTTGCTTCCCAGGGCACCTCAGGCTGTAAGGATCCTACCGCTCTGGGCTTCCTGGTTCTCGAGGCTCTGAGGTATTCGAGCTCCCTCGGCTCTGAGAGTCTGGGACTCTGAGGCCCCTGGGATTTTGGAGAATACAGGGTTCCTGGGGCTCTTGGTATTTGGGGTTCTGGGACTTTGGAGCTACTGGGACTCTGGGGTTCTGATCTCTGTGGCTACTGGGGCTCTGCACTCTCGGCAACTGGGGCTCTGGCTTCCTGGGGGTCCAAGTCTCTGGGACATTTTGGCTCCTTGGGGCTCCGGGACTCTGGGTCCTTGGGCCCCTGAGTCTCTGGGCCTCCTGGGTCGTTGAGCCCTAAACCCTGTGGCTCTGGGCCTCCTGGGCCTCGGGGGTTCTGGGGCTCCTGGGTGTCAGCGGTTCTGGGACCCTGGGGCTCAAGGGGCTCTGGAGCTCCGGGTTGTTTGGGCTCCTGGTGTTCATTGTGCATCAGGGCTTCCTGGGCTCTAGGGATCTGGGCTAAGGGACTCCTGTGGCTCCTGGGGCTCTGGGATTCCGGGGCCATGTGGCTCGTGAGGCACTGGGACTCCCGGGGTTCTGGAACTGTTTGTTCTGCGGCTCCTGGAGCTCTTGGGCTTCTGCATCTCTGGGGCTCTGGAGCCTAGTGCTCCTGAGGTCCTGGAAATCTGTGACCCTTGGGTCCTTGGACTCCGGGGTTCCTACGTTTCTGGGGCTCCTGGCTTTCAGGGCCTCCGGGTCTACTGGGCTTCCGGGGCTCTGGGACGTGGGTGTTCCTGGGTCTCTGTTTTTCTGGGGCTTTGGGGCTCCTTTTTCTCTGGTGCTCTGGGGCCTTGGGGCACTTGAGCCCTTGAGCGCATGAGACTCTTGGGTGTTGGGCCTCCTGTTTCTCTGGGACTTTGTTGATCTAGGGCTCTATGTTTCCTGGTTTTCTTGGGACTGCAGGGCTCCTGGAGCTTTGGGGCTCTGCGGTACTGGTGCTTCTGGGATTCAGGGATTCTAATCTCTGGGACACTGGGACACATGGACCTCTGGGCCTCTGCACTCTAGGCCTGTCGGGTTACTGGGGGCTCTGTGGCCTTGGGCCTCCTGAGGCTCTGGAGATCCAGTAGCTCTGGGGCCCTGGGGCACTTGGGCCTCTGGTTCTCCTGAAGCTCTAGTGCTCTGATGCTGTAGGACTCCTTAGGCTCTTGGGACTCCAGGGCTCCTGGGGCTTTGGGGATTTAAGGCTCTGGGGCTCCTTTGGCTCTGAGGCTAAGGGCTATTGGTGTATGGGGCACTGGGGCTCCTAGACCTCCTAGAGCTCCGGTACCTGGAGGCTCCTTGGTCTTTGGTGCTCTGGGACCTTGGGGCTCCTAGGGCTCTGGGGCTTCTGGGGTTCTTTGGACTCCAGGGCTCCTGGAGTCCTGAGGATCGAGGGCTTTGGGCTTTGCGCCTCCTGAACCTCCTGGGGCTCTGACATTCTGTACAATGGGTACTGGTACTCCGTAGTTTGTGTTCCTGGACCTCGGGGCTCTGGGGCTTTGTGTCCCTGGGGCTCTGGAGCTACTGGGCCTCTGGGGTTTGGGGCCTTTGGGGCTTTGGGGGCTCTGGGGCTCCTGGGGCGTCTAGGGCTCTGGGGCATTAGGTTTCCAGGAGCTCTGTGGCTCTGTACCCTGGGGTTCTGGGGCTCCTGGAGCTCAGGTGCTCTGGGGAATCTGAAGCTCTGGTGTTCCTGGGGCTGTGGTTCTGAAAGCTCAGGGGCTCTGGGGCCATGTGGGTCTTTGGTATGTGGGCCTCCTAGGGCTATAGGATTCCTAGGCCTTTTTGGCACTGTCGGTCTGGGGTTGTGGGGTCCTGGGGTTCATGGGACTCCATGGTTCCTAGGGCCCTGGCGCTCTGGTGTTTCTAGGCTTCTTTGGGCTCTCTGTGCTCTGGGGCTCTAGAGCTCTGGACACTGGGGTCTTAGGGCCACTGGGACTCTCGGGCTCATAAGGTTATGGTACTTCGGGGTCTCTGGGGCTCTGGGGATCTGGGACACTTGAGGTTCCTGGGACTCCAGGACTCCTGGGTTCCAGGTCTCTGGGTTCCGGGGCTGCTGGAGCTCTGGGGCTTATAGGACTGTTGGGCTCGGGTTGCTCTAGGGCTCTGAGGACAAGGGGCTCCTAGGGCTCTGGGGCTCTGGATTCTGGGACCTGGTACTCCTGAGACTTTGGGGTTCCTGGGATTCTGGTACATTGGGGCCAGGGGCTACAGGGACTCTGGGGCTCTTGGGATCTGGGGTTTCTGGAATTCTTGGACTCTAGGGTGGGTTTCTGGGAATCTGGGGCTTTGTGTCTTTAGGGCAACTGGGACTCAGGGGCTCTGGGCTCTGTAGTTCCTCCGGCTCTGGATTCTGGGGCTGGTGACTTTGGGGCTGCTGGGACTCGGGGGCTCTGGACTCTGGGCTCTGGGCTCTGCAAGTCCTCTGTCTCTGGAATGTGAGGCTCTAGTTCTCTGAGGCTCTGAGGTCCTGAGGCTCTGCGGCTCTGTGGCTCTGTGGCTATGGGGCTCCTGGAGTTCTGGGGCTCTGGATTGTGGGGCTTCTGGAACTCTGGATTTCCAGGGGCTCTTCAGCTTTGGGGTCCTGTGGTTCCTTGGGTACTTTGGGCTCCAGGGCTCCGGTGGCCAGGCTCCTGTGGCTATTGGGATTTGAGGTTCTGTGGTTTGTGGGCTCCTGGGCCTCTGGGCCTCTGGGACCCTGGGCTTGGAGGCTCCTAGGACTCTGGGGCTCTGGGACTCTGGATTATGAGCTACCTGGGGCTCAGGCACTCCAGGAGGTCGGGGGCTCCCTGGGCTCTGGGGATCTTGGGAATCGAAGAGCTCAGGTCCTCTGGACTCCGGGACTCCTAGACTCTAGGATTCTGGGGCTTCTACAGTTTTTGGGACCCTAGCACTCCTGGGGTTCTGGGAATCTGGAGCTCTAGCGCTATAGAGCTCCTGCGACTCTGGGGCTCTGGGGCTCTAAGGTCTCCGGGACTCCAGGAGTTTTTGTTGCCAGAGGGCTTCTGGGGCTCTGGGGCTCTGGAGCTCTTGGGATCTGGGGCTCTGTGGCCTTGGTGTGCCATACCTCTAGGGCTCTGGAACATTGGTGCTCTAGGGACCTGGGGCTCCTGTTTCTGTGGCTACAGGTCTCTGGTGTTCATGGGCTCCTGGGGGTCTTGGAACTCCAGGGACCCTGGGATCTCGGGATCTGGTGCCCTGTGGCTTTTAGACTTCTGGGATTGTGTGGCCTAGGGCTCTGGAGCTTCTTGGGCTACGGGGATTTAGCGCTCCGGGTACCTGGGTCCTTGGAATGCTCAGACCTTGAGGCTCCTGGGATATCTGGAGCTCTGGGCCTTTGGAACTCCTGGAATATTTGAGCTCTCAGACCTTGGGGATCTTCTGAGTGGGGCTCTGGGGTTTGAGGACTCCTGGGTTATTTCAGATTCCAGGACTCCCGGGCCTCTGGGCTCTGGGGCTTCAGGGGACCTGAGACTCCCTGGGCACAGTGGATCGGGGCTCCGGGGCTTTGGAGTTCCTAGGACTCTGGGGCCCTGAAATCTCGGGCTCTGTCACTTTTGGGGCAAAGGAGATCTGGAACCCTGGGATTCTGTACTCTGGGGCTTCTGGGGTAGTGGGTCTCTGGGGCCTTGCTTCTCCTGGTGCTTTGGTGCTCCTGGGTTCTCGGGATCTGGAGTCTTGGGGCTGCTGAGGCTCTGGATCTCTAGGGTTCATTGAGGTTCTGGGGTTTTCGAGCCTCTGGCCTCCATAGTTCTTGTTCTTTGGGGCTCCTAGAGATTCCAAGGCTTCTGGGGCTTAGGGGCTCTGGGGATGGGAGGCTCTAGCCCTCCTGGGGCATAGGGGATCTGGGGTTCTGAAGTGATGGGGATCCAGAGCCTTAGGACTCTGGGCTCTAGGGCCTTGGATTCTAGGACTTTGGGGCCCCTGGAACCCAGGGACGCTGGGGTCCCTGGAGCTCAGGGACTCTGGGACACATGCAATTCTTGGACTCCACGGGCTCCAGGGGCTCCAGGGGCTCTGGGATTCTGTGGTTCAGGGGCTATGGGGCTCCTGGGATTTTGAGGCCCCTGGGGTTCTTAGAATTCCAAGACTCCTGGGATCTAGTATAATAGAGATCTTGGACTTTAGGCCTCCTGAGACTCTGGAAATCTTCACTCTGGAGCCTCTGGAGGCCTGGGGTCTTGGGGCCCTGGGGCTCCTGGAGCACCGGGGCTCCTGGGTTCGGGGGATCTGGGAACCTAGGGTGGATGGGGCTTGGGGGCTCCTGGGACCCTATTGCTCTGGGATTCTCTGGTGTTGGAGTTCCTGGGCTCTGGGGTCTGAGCTCTGGGGCTTCGGGGTCTAGGGGCTCCTGGGGCTCTGCGTCTCTGGGGCTCTGCAGACTGGAGGATCCTGGGGCTCTGGGTCCTTGGGACATCTAGGGATCTGGGGCTCCTGGGTTTATAGGGATCTGGGGCCTTGAGGATGCTGGGGCTCTGGGGCTCTGGGAGTCTTTCTACGCTAGACCTCTGGGCTTTGGGGCTCTTGCGGCTCTGGGGACTTCTGGCACCTGGAATTCTGAGGTTCTGGAGCTCTGGAGCTTCTGGTGTTATGTGATCCTGGGGCTTCTGTAGTTCTGGGGCTCTGGGGCCTTGGAGAGCCTCGGACTCCGTGTCTGTTACTCCTCAAGCACGAGGGATCTGGGTCTCTGGGTCTCCGGGTGCTCTGGGGCTCGGGCAATAAGTCACCTTGTGCTCCTTGGTCTTTTTTATTCCAGTTGCTCTGAAGCTCTGGGGAATTATAGCTCTAAGGTTTCTGAGTCTTTACGGCCTTGGGGCACCTCGAGCTCTAGGACGTCTGGTGTTCTGGGCTCTTGCTTCTCTGGACATTGGGGTATTAGGGCTCCTGAACCTCTATGGGCCTGTGGCACTGGGGACCCTGGGGCTTCTGGGAGTATAGGTGTTCTGGAGCTCATGGGATTTGGGGCTCTGGGGCTTTAGGATTCCTGGGACTCTGAGACTCTGAGCTCTGGGGCCACGGGGCTCTGGTGTTCTGGGGGTATGTAACTCTGGAGTCTTTTGGCTCCATGGGTTCTAGGGATCCGGGTGTCTTGGGTTTTGGAGCTCTAGGGCTTAGGTGCTCCTTAGTGCTCCTGGGTCTTTGGATCTCTGGAGTCTTGGGGATCCTGACGATCAGGGGCTCCTGTTGCTCTTGGGTTCCTGTGGCTCTGGGACCTTCTGGCTGCTGGAGGTCTGGGGCTCCTGGAGTTCTGGACTTCTGAGGCTCTGGTGCTCTGTAGCTCCTGGGGTTCCTGGTACACCAGGTTGCCTAAGACTCTGGGACTCCTGAGACTCTGAGGCTCTGGGCTCTGGGGCGTCCGGGGCTCTGGGTCTCCCGGGCCTTGGGCTCTGGACTATATGGTTCTGGGGCCTTGGACATCATAGACTTCTGGAATTCTAGGGAACTAGGTCCTCTGGCGTTCAGTGAGTATCAGGAATCCCTGGGCCCTGAGGATATGGGGCGCCGAAGCTTGGAGGCTACTGGGACTCTGGGGCTCAGGTCTCAGGGGTTCTTGCGACTCTGAGGCACCTGGAAATCTGGGGTTTAGGTTCCTTGAGGTTCTAGGGCTCCTGATGCTCTGGGGCTTTGGGGTTCTGGGGCTCCTGAGGCTCTGGGACCCTTTGGCCTTGTGGCCCCCGGGACACCTGGGCTCTTGGGCTCAGTGGCTTTGTGGGGAGCTAGGATCCCCAGGATCCTAGGTCTCTGGTCCCTGTGGCCTTGGGTCTCTTGAGGCCCAGGGGCTACTTGGGCTCTGGAGCTCTTGTGCTGTGCGGCTCCTGGGGCTAGAGGGGCCCAGGGGATCCTGGGGCTCGGAGACTCTGGGGTCGTATTTATTGAGCTCTTATTGTGTGCAGAGCACTGTACTAAGCGCTTGGAAAGTACAATTCGGGAACAGATATAGACAATTGGTACCCAATAATGGGCTCACAGTCTAGAAGGGGGAGACAGACAACAAACAGAACATGTAGACAGGCATCAATAGCATCAAAATAGATAAATAGAATTGTAGATATATACACATCATTAATACAATAAATAGAATAATAAATACGTACAAATATAAACAAGTCTATGGGGCGTGGAGGGGGGATGGAGCGGAGTTGGGGTGGAGCAGAGGGAGGGAGTAGGGCGATGGGGAGGGGACAAGGAGCAGAGGAAAAGGCGGGCTCAGTCTGGAAAGGCCTCCTGGAGGAGGTGAGCTCTCAATAGGGCTTTGAAGGGGGGAAGAGAGCAAGTGTGGCGAATGTGAGGAGGGAGGGCATTCCAGGACAGAGGTAGGACGTGGACCAGGGATCGACGGCGGGACAGGCAAAAATGAGGCACAGTGAGGAGGTTAGTGTCAGAAGAGCTGAGTCTGCGGGCTGGGCTGTAGAAGGAGAGAAGGGAGGTTAGACAGGAGGGGGCAGGTGACGGGGAACTTTGAAGCCAATAGTGAGGAGATTTGCTTCATGCGAAGGTTGATAGGAAACCACTGGAGATTTTTGAGGGACGGGGTGACATGTCCTGAGCATGAAGCAGCAGAGTGAAGTACAGACTGAAGCGGGGAGAGACAGGAGGATGGGAGATAGGAAAGGAGGGTGATGCAGTAATCCAGTCGGTATGGGATGAGAGATTGTAACAACCAGGCAGCGGTTTGGCTGGAGAAAAAAGAGCGGATCTTGACGATAGTGAAGAACGGTGGTATTGGTGACGGATTGGATGTGTGGGGTGAATGAGAGAGCGTAGTCAAGGATGACACTAAGGTTGTGGGTTGTGAGACTGGAAGGATGGTAGTGCCATCCACAGTGACTTGAAAGTCAGGGAGAGGACAGGGTTTAGGAGGGAAGATAAGGAGCTCAGTCTTTTGACATGTTGAGTTTTATATGGCAGGCAGACATCCAGGTGGAGATGTCCTGAAGGCAGGAGTAGAAACGAACCTGGAGGGAGGGAGAGAGAACGGGGAGTAGATGTAGATTTGGGTATCATCCGCATAGAGATAATAGTTGAAGCCGTGGAAGTGAATGAGTTCGCCAAGGGAGTGAGTATAGATCGGTTGGTGATGGAAGTTAAGGAGTGAACGTGGGAAGGGGTGAGAGTTTCTATAAAGTGAGAGGGAATGAGGTCCGAAGCACAGGTGGAGGGGGTGGCACTTGAGAGGAGGGAGGAGCTCTCAAATGAAGATACTGCTGGGAAGGATGGGAAAGTAGAGGATAGGGTTGAGCGTGGGGGGGATGGAGAAGAGGGAGGGGTGATTCCGGGGAGCTCAGACCACATGGTGTTAATTTTCCTAATGAAGTAGGTTGCCAAATCTTTGGGGGTGAGGGATGGAGGAGGGGAGGAACAGGGTCCTGAGGAGGGAGTTAAATGTCCAGAACAGCTGACGGGGATGATGGGCATGGGTGTCAATAAGGGAAAAAATAGGTTTGCCTGGCAGAGGAGAGGGCAGAGTTAAGGCAGGAGAGGATAAACTTAAAGTGAACAGGGTTGGCCTGGTGTTTAGACTTTCGCCAGCAGCTCGAGCATAAGAGTGAAGGAGGCAGACAGTGGCAGTGATCCAGAGCTGTGGGTTAGTGGTACGAGAGCGACGAAGGGTAGGGGAACGATTGAGTCGAGTTGAGAAGAGAGGGTGGATTTGAGAGTATCAATCTGGTCATCAAAAGTGGGTAGAGAGGATAGGAAATCAAAGTGGGGTGTGATGCCCTGAGAGGGATGGATGAGGTCGAGACAGCGGAGGTCTCCTTGGGGGAGTAATACAGATTTACAGGGGGGAGGAGTGTGAGAGAGGAGACAAGTGAGGGGGTTATGGTCAGAGAGAGGGATTTCAGAATTGGTGAGGGTGGAGATAGTGCAGCCGAAATAGATAATGAGATCGAGGGTGTGACGAAGTTTGTGAGTGGACAAGGTGGGGTGGAACAGGAGGTTCACCGAGTCAAGGAGTGATAGAAGACGGGCGGAGTCACCGGGAACGTCCATATGGATGTTGAAGTCTCCGAGGATCAGAGTGGTCATGGAAAAAGAGAGAAGGAAGGTGAGAAAAGGGTCAAAATGGTTAAAGACGTTGGAGGTGGGGCCATGGGAACGGTAGATGACGGCTACAAGAATCTGGAGGGGGTAGTAGAGGCGGATAAAGGAGGGGAAGGAAAGGGAAGGGGGATGACGGATGGTGCGAAAGCTGCATTGGGGTGTATTAAGGAAGCCGACACCTCCTCCTTTCCCGGTGAGTCTGGGGGAGTGGGAGAAGAAGAGACCTCCGCTGGAGAGAGCAGCAGAAGACACCATGTCATCCGGGGTGAGGCAGGTTTTCAGTGAGGGCGAGGAGGAGGAGAGAGCGGGAAAGGAACAGGTTGCAAATGAAAGGCAGCTTACCTATTATGGAGCGGGAGTTCCCTTCAGCCTCATTGGCAGCAGCTGTGGAGGGAGAGGAGAGTGGGGGAACGATGTTGGGGATGGAGAGGGTGTGTATGAGAATATGTTGGCGGGGCTCTGGGCAGGCAGAGGAAGATGAAGGGTGGTGTTGAGACAGGAAAACAGGGATGGGATGGGATGGGAGCAGGGCGGAAGGGAGGGAAGTGTTTGGAAGGGAGGGGTTTGGCGGGGAACTGCTCAAAAGAATTATGATGAAGGTTGGTGCTGGGGCAGAGGGATTCTAGGGAGAGGGCGGGGAGGAGGGGTGATGACGGAAAAAAGGGAGGAAAAGAGCTGGGTGGGAGAGGGGAAGGGGAAGGTGAGGATTGGGAAGGGCAGATGGGAGCAGGGGAATTGAAAGATCACGGTGAGTTCAGCGAGGTAAATGACAGCACTGAGAGCAGTTAACAATTAACATGCAATAGTAACAATAACATAAGCGAGTGTTGCCCAGAGTAGAAGGTTGACTTTTCCATGGGTCAGTCAAATCAAGAAGGCTAACGTCAAGGGGAGTCCAGGGGCTCATGGCTGAATTGTCTCTGAGGCGGTGGAGGAGGGAGTCCTGTGTTTATGGTAGTTCTGGAGAAGGGTGAAACTGTTATAGGGGAGATAGGAGAGGAAACGCATGGGGAGAGGAGTAAATAATCCAATAGCATGGGAGGGCTGAGTAGGTGCGAATGCAGATAGTTTCATTCAATCGTATTTATTGAGCGCTTACTGTGTGCAATGCACTGTACTAAGCGCTTCGTAAGTACAAATCGGCAAGATATAGAGATGGTCCCTACCCAACAACGGGCTCACAGTCTAGAAGGGGGAAAAAGACAATAAAACAAAAGAAGTAGACAGGTGTCAGTACAATCGGAATCAATAGAATCATAGCTATATGCACATCATTAATAAAATAGAGTAATAAATATGTACAAATAAAATAGAGTAATAAATATGTACAAATATATGCAAGTGCTGTGGGGAGGGGAAAAGGGTAAGGCAAAGGGAGGAAGGAGGGGAGATGGGAAGGGGAGGAGGCGGAGGAGAGGAGAAAGAGAGGCACAGTCTAGGAATTATCCTCCTGGAGGAGGTGAGCTCTCAGTAGGGCTTTGAAGGGAGGAAGAGAGCTAGTTTGGCAGATGTGTGGAAGGAGGGCATTCAAGGCCAGAGATAATTTTCTCCTATCTTCTTCCAGGGAAAAAGTGTGTCTGGGCCTAAGGAGAGGCAAAGAGTAGTGGTAGTGGTAAGAGGACCTGGGTTCTAATTCTGTCTCTGCTATTCATTCATTCAATCAATCATATTCATTGAGCACTTACCGTGTGCAGAGAACTGTACTAAGCTCTTGGAAAGAAAGTACAATTCGGCAACAGAGAGAGACAATCCCTACCCAATAACGATCTCGGGGACCTGGGTTCTAATTGTGGCTCTGCCCCTTGTCTGCGGGTGACGTTGGGCAAGGCACTTTGCTTCTCTGTGCCTCAAATACTGAATCTGTAAAATGGGAATTAAGACTGAGCCATAAGTGCTCAGTAAATACCATTGCTGGATTAATTGATGGGTACATACCCCTGCCCCCTCTCAGGATCACACCTGGAGAGCTTCCAGTACTCTACCAGTCTCAGCCAAGGGAGGGAGAATCAAGCAGAGGGATACCCATTCCATTCCTAGCTTGGGCAGTAGCTAGCGAGTGGAAGGCAATCTGCTACTATTCTAAACGCATCTGTTCTGGTCAGTAGTGGCAGGGGAGAGAGTCGAGGGTGGAGACTCAGGTTTACTGGGTGGAAGAAGGCAATGGTAAACCACGCCTCTATTTTTACCAAGAAAACTCTATGGATACAGTACCAGAACGTTTGCAGATGAAGGTGAGGCATTCTGGGAGAGATGCATCCATGGAGTCGCTATGGGTCGGAGGTGAATCGACACTGTAAGTCAAGACATGCCAGACCACTGCACATATTAATACTATTGAACACTACAGCTGGCAAATAAACACAACAGATTGATCTAATAATAATGATGATGCCATTTGTTAAGGCCTCACTATGTGTGAAGCACTGTTCTAAGCGCTGGCAAACTCCAAAAGAAATTAGTGTTGATTACTTAATCGATGCTATCAATCCATCGTATTTATTAAGCATTTGTGGTATGCATAGTCTACCTACTATACTGTTGCCTCCTGGTGGGCAGAAAAAGATCGGTCAAGTCAGTTGGATTGAATTCTCCCAAGTACTTAGTACAGTGCTATTCAGTAACTACCATTGAGCTATTGGTTAATGTATTCATAACTCTATATGTATCCATGCTATTGAACTCTATAGGTGATCAATGAATGCAGCTGCTTTATTTATTAAAATGGGAATCAATCATATGCATTGATCACTTACAGTGTGTAGCGCGTTGTACTAATTGCTTGAGAGAGTACAATATGATATAATTTGTAGAAGTGTTACCTGCCCAAAAGGAACTTAGAGTCTGGAGGGAATGCCAATGTTTCTAAATTGAAGTTCCGCCCTTCCTTTCCAGGGAGTCAGCATCATCTCCCAGAAATGTCCAACATCTCCACGGTGGCTGAATTCTTCCTCCTGGGGTTCTCTGACATCCGGGAGCTGCAGCTGTCTATGCCACGCTGTTCCTACTTTACCTAGATTCCCTTCAGGGGAATCTCCTCACTATTGCTATCATCATCCTCGACCAGCATCTCCACACGCCCAAGTTCTCAAGAACATGTAATTCATAGACCTCTGCTACATATCTACAATGGTACCCAAATCCATTGTCAAATTCTTGACCAGTGACAGCTCCATCTCCTTTCTGGGTTGTGTCTCACATCTCTTCCTAGTGGTCATGTTTGCTGCTTCAGAGTTTTTTGTCCTCACTGCAATGTCTTATGACCTCTGTGCCGCCATCTGCTCCCCCCCTGCTTTATGAGCTCATCATGAGCAAAACAGACTGAATGTGCATACTAGCAGCATCAGGTTCAGTGGGGGTCTGTTTGGAATCTTGCTTTCAGCTTCTACCTTCTCCCTGACCTTTTGTGGGTCCAATACTGTTCAGCAGTTCTTCTGTGATGTCCCCCCTATGCTGAGGATCTCCTGCTCTGACAACCACATTACCACATTACCATAGATGTGAGTGTGGCTATTGCGATAGTTTTAGATGCCATTTGGTTTTTTTACATCAATCAATCGTATTTATTGAGAGCTTACTGTGTGCAGAGCACTGTACTAAGCGCTTGGGAAGTACAAGTTGGCAACATATACAGACAGTCCCTACCCAACAGTGGGCTCACAGTCTAGAAGGGGGAGACAGAGAACAAAACCAAACATATTAACAAAATAAAATAAATAGAATAGATATGTACAAGGAAAATAAATAAATAAATAGAGTAATAAATATGTACAAACCTATATACATATATACAGGTGCTGTGGGGAAGGGAAGGAGGTAAGACGGTGGGGATGGAGAGGGGGACGAGGGAACGTCTCCTATTTCCACATCTTCTCTGCTGTGCTGAGGATGCTGTATTCTCAGGCCGGGCCAAAGCCTTCTCCACCTGCCTGCCCCAACTCACTGTTATCATCATTTTTCTCTTTACCGGAGCATTTGCTTATCTCAAACCACCTTCAGGCATGACCTCTGCTCTGGATCTGCTGGTTTCCATGTCCTACACTGTGGTGCCCCCAACTATGAAACCCCTTATCTACAGCCTGAGGAACAGGGACCTGAAGGCTGCCCTGGGCAGCCTATAGGGGACATTTCCCCAGCATCCATTCTGGGACAAAATGTCTGTGTCCATGTATTAATAATCCCTTACCACCCCTTTAAAAGAGGAATTGCCCTTAGACATATCCATATATCACTACCCAGATTCCCCAAAAACAAGTCTGGATATTCAGGATTTGTCAAGGTCTGGGAGGTTGGCTAATAAAATTAGGTCGTGAGTGGCAATGCATTCCCTAGGAGGCCTAATGGCTCAATGGCATGTGAATGGGTGTCTAATCCCAGCTCAGCCACTGGACTGCTGTGTGATCTGGCGTTAGTGTCTTACCATTCCTGGGCTCTCACAACCGCTTAGACTCTGAGCCCTTGTGGGACAGGAAACATGTCCGTTTGGATTGTTATTTCATCTTTGGGCTGTAAACTCATTGTGGGCACGGATGGTATCTACTAACTCCATTGTATTATACTCTTCAAAGCGCTTAGTACAATATAATGCACACAGTAAGCACTCAACAAATACCATCGTTCGATTGAATTATTTATCATCACGTGGCACAGACTTCGACACAGAAATTGTTCACACCAATTAATACAAATAATAATAATAATGGTTTTTGAAAAAAGACAGAGACATTCACCGATGGAACTCTAGTTTCCAGAACCCAGGTTAGTAAATCATCTCAACAGGAGGAGCCATTTCCATCTTATTCTTCTTCAAGCAAGGAATTTCTCCTTCCCATCACCCCATTCTCAAAACCTTAGTCCCCTGCCCCACCCCACTCAGCCTGGGGGAGTATCATAGGATGGATTCAGAGTAATCTCTTGGTTTCTCTAGATTTGCAATCAGAAGGTGTCAGAAAATGAAATCTGTCATGAGAAGCTGATTGTCTAAGGTTGTATATGAGATGAAGCTGAAACCACTCACAGTTGATGTAGATTGTCAGTAACATTAGAAATCTTTGGGGTGCTGGGATGCAGATGCTGTTGTTTCCATGGGAACCCTGGGGTGCAGCACCATTGCTGAGGCTTTAGGGACTGGGCCTTTATCTCTACAGGACCTCAGGGACCTCACAGGCGGAGGATTTTGGCATCGGCCAGGACACGAGGTCCCACCTGAGTTGATCCTCCAGAGGTTCCCCACAGAGCATTGGCTGCTTTATCTTTGGGGATGGGGGACTCTCTGAAAAACATCTCCCTGCCGACAGGAGGTAAGGGAGGGTCTGAGGGTGACATGCTGTCCCTGCCTTAATAGCCAGTTGCAACCAAGAACTGGAGTGGAGAAAGGATCATCCCAAGCCACCAGAGGTCAAATCCCTCCAGCCTTACACTGCACCCGTGAGTGTGACCGGGGGAATTGGAGGGGGAGGGGTGGAGCATGATGGGGATGCAAGAGATGGAGTGATTCAGTGGACATGCTGACACATAGGGCCAGTGTCGGACTTCGGGGCAGGGTTACATCCTCAGAGGGGCAGATGGGCTTTCACGAGGGTCAGTATTTGACAGTGCAGTGGCCCCAACCATCACTCGTCTCTCCTTCCTCATCTACTTCCATCCAGTTAACGTGCCCAGCTGGGGTCTTGCAGAATAGTGTCAGCATTATGCTGTGGTCACTTCGGCCAGGAGGGAGGGGGTCGTGGATGTCAGAAAATGTTTCTGGTGAGAAATGAAGGGGAGGAAATGAGAGAGTGTGATGGGTTCTAGACCACGAGCACTATCCTCAACTCTTCCATGCAGGAATGTTGGGTGAACACAATGGAGGCAAAAAATTCAATCCCTTCCCTCCTGGATGTACCAGTCTGCTGAGCTAGACTGACCCAAAGAATTTACAGCTAGGGGGATATAAGAATGGAAAGGTGGATGCACAGCTTAATTAAGCTGTGCTTAGCAATGTGAATCTATAGGTAGGGAAGTGCAATGAGCAGTTGTGAATGTGTAAATGCAGATGGCCTGATTCGGCATGGGGAGAAGAAACATCAATCTGGGCAAATTTGAAAGGAGAGGTAGATTCGGGAAGAAAGAAGGATCTAAGCCATGTGTTGGTGAAGGGAATGCCCTTTTTCATTGATTCATTGATTCATTCATTCATTCATTCAATCGTATGTATTCATTCATTCATTCAATCGTATTTATTGAGCGCTTACTGTGTGCAGAGCACTGTACTAAGCGCTTGGGAAGTACAAGTTGGCAACATATAGAGACGGTCCTTACCCAACAGCGTGCTCACAGTCTAGAAGGGGGAGACAGACAACAAAACAAAACATATTAACAAAATCAATCAATCAATCAATCAATCAATCGTATTTATTGAGTGCTTACTATGTGCAGAACACTGTACTAAGCGCTTGGGAAGTACAAATTGGCAACATATAGAGACAGTCCCTACCCAACAGTGGGCTCACAGTCTAAAAGAGGGAGACAGAGAACAAAACCAAACATACTAACAAAATAAAATAAATAGAATAGATATGTAAAAGTAAAATAAATAAATAAATAAATAAATAAATAAATAAATAAATAAATAAATGAATAGAGTAATAAATATGTACAAACATATATACATATATACAGGTGCTGTGGGGAAGGGAAGGAGGTAAGATGGGGGGATGGAGAGGAGGACGAGGGGGAGAGGAAGGAAGGGGCTCAGTCTGGGAAGGCCTCCTGGAGGAGGTGAGCTCTCAACAGGGCCTTGAAGGGAGGAAGAGAGCTAGCTTGGCGGATGGGCAGAGGGAGGGCATTCCAGGCCCGGGGATGACGTGGGCCGGGGGTCGATGGCGGGACAGGAGAGAACGAGGTACGGTGAGGAGATTGGCGGCGGAGGAGCGGAGGGTGCGGGCTGGGCTGTAGAAGGAGAGAAGGGAGGTGAGGTAGGAGGGGGCGAGGTGATGGAGAGCCTTGAAGCCCAGGGTGAGGAGTTTCTGCCTGATGCGCAGATTGATTGGTAGCCACTGGAGATTTTTGAGGAGGGGAGTAATATGCCCAGAGCGTTTCTGGACAAAGATAATCCGGGCAGCAGCATGAAGTATGGATTGAAGTGGAGAGAGACACGAGGATGGGAAATCAGAGAGAAGGCTGATGCAGTAGGCCAGACGGGATAGGATGAGAAACAAAATAAAATAAAATAGAATAAAATAAATAGAATAAATATGTACAAATAAAATAAATGAATAGAGTAATAAATACGAACAAACATATATACATATATACAGTTGCTGTGGGGAGGGGAAGGAGGTAAGGCGGGGGAGGGGAAAGGGGAGGAGGGAGAGAGAAAGATGGGGGCTCAGTCTGGGAAGGCTTCCGGGAGGAGATGAACTCTCAGTAGGGCTTTGAAGGGAGGAAGAGAGCTAGCTTGGCGGATGTTAGGAGCGAGGTCATTCCAGGCCAGGGGGATGACGTGGGCCGGGGATCGACGGCAGGAGAGGCGAGAACGAGGCACAGTGAGAATAGTGGCAGATGGGCAGAGGGTGTGGGCTGGGCTGTGGAAGGAGAGAAGGGAGGTGAGGTAGGAGGGGGCGAGGGGATGGAGATCCTTGAAGCCGAGGGTGAGGAGTTTTTGCCTGATGCGTAGGTTGATTGATAGCCACTGGAGATTTTTGAGGAGGGGAATAACATGCCCAGAGCGTTTCTGCACAAAGACGATCCGGGCAGCGATGTGAAGTATGGATTGAAATGGGGAGAGACAGGAGGATGGGAGATAGGAGAGGAGGCTGATGCAGTAATCCAGTCGGGAAATGATGAGAGATTGAATGAGCAGGGTAACAGTTTGGATGGAGAGGAAAGGGCAGATCTTGGCAATGTTGCTGAGGTGAGACCGGCAGGTTTTGGTGAGGGATTGGATGTGAGGGGTGAACGAGAGAGCGGAGTGGAGGATGACACCAAGGTTGCGGGCTTGTGAGATGAGCAGGATGATAGTGCCGTCAACAGTGATGGAAAAGTCAGAGAGAGGGCAGGATTTGGGAGGGGAGATAAGGAGCACATGTTGAGTTTTAGATGGTGGGCAGACATCCAGATGGGGATGTCCTGAAGGCAGGAGCAGATGTGAGCCTGGAGAGAGGGAGAGAGAGCAGGGGCAGAGATGTAGATTTGGGTGTCATCAGCGTAGAGATGACAGTTGACGATTCCTCTGCCCTGGAATTTGGGCAATTTGAAATCTGTTGCACAGAATGTAGGGTGCCTAACTGCCCACTCCATCGCCACCTCATTTCAGCTTCTCCCCACATTCCATGCCTTGTTGCGGTGATGATGAGGGAGGGGATTTGGACCCCACCTCAAACTCTAATATCCACCCATTCTCCCAACTCCTTTTGGGTCTTCTTTCTTCTCTCCCAATATGTATGTGCCTAGATCTGTTATAACACATGTTCTCATCACACGATTGGAAAAGAGCACTGTGGAAGAATAAGGGAATATTCTTCCCAAACCATGGGTCTGTTCTGGAGTAAATCGATCCACAGCTTGGCTCAAGTAAACCTAATATTGGAGGAAATAGTTTTTCATCCGTGAGTGGTGTCAGTCAGGGTGTGATACTCCTTCACTTCCCAGTCTCTTCCTGAGTCTGCCTGCCCCGTTTACCAAAGGATCTGGTGTATCTTTGGGTTTTTGTAGCTTTCAGAATTCAATAAAATGGCAATGAGTATTTATGTCATTTCTTTTACTATTTTATTCGTATCCTCAGCACTTATGAATTCATGTATACATTTATTCTAATTTTCATTTGTATTTTCAATTAATGGTCCTGTTATTTTTCTTCCTGCTATACATGACCTACCTCCTATTATAACCTCTTACATGCACTCTTTGAAGTCTGAAGAACAATATTCTTCTACAGATTGTTAGCTCCGTCCAAACTGCTACCACATTAATGCAAGCACTTATCCTATCCCGCCTTGATTATTGTTTCAGCCTCCTTGCTGATCTCCCTGCCTTCTGTCACTCTCCACTCCAGTCCACACTCCATTCTGCTGCCCGAATCATTTTCCTTCAAAAATGTTCAGACCATGTTTCCCT
Source organism: Tachyglossus aculeatus (assembly GCF_015852505.1). Lineage (NCBI taxonomy): Eukaryota > Metazoa > Chordata > Mammalia > Monotremata > Tachyglossidae > Tachyglossus > Tachyglossus aculeatus. The sequence continues at coordinate 32,172 of NW_024044981.1, read as the reverse complement.
ACTCCTCAAGAAACTCCAGTCGTTGCCCATCCACCTCTGCATCAAACAAAAACTCTTCACCATTGACTTTAAAGCACATAATCACCTTTCCTCACCTCACTACTCTCCTACTATAACCCAGCCCACACCTTCACTCCTCTAATGCTAACCTTCTCACTCTACCTCTATCTCATCTATCTTGCCGCTGCGACCTCATGCCCATATCCTTCCTCTGTCGTGGAATGGCCTTCCTCCTCATATCAGACAGATAATTTCTCTCGCCCATTTCAAAACCTTATTGAAGGCACAACTCCTCCAAGAAGCCTTCTCTGACTATGCCCTCCTCTCCTCTTCTCCTACTCCCTTCTTTGCCACGCTTTCTTGCTCCTTCATTCATCCTCCATCCCATCTCCACAACACATATGCATATGTATATATCTATATATATATCTATAGATGTATCTATAGATATATATCCGTTATTTATTTATTTATTTATTTATTTATTTATTTATTTATTTGCACTCTAGATTATGAGCTCATTATGGGCAGTAATGTGTCATTTTGTTCATTCATTCATTCATTAAATCGTATTTACTGAGCGCTTACTGTGTGCAGAGCACTGCACTAAGTGCTTGGGAAGTACAAGTTGGCAACATATAGAGACGGTCCCTACCCAACAGTGGGTTCACAGTCTAGAAGGGGAAGACAAACAACAAAACAAAACATGTGGACAGATGACAAGTCGTCAGAACAACTAGAATTAAAGCTAAATGCACATCATTAACAAAATAAATAGAATAGTAAATATGTACAAGTAAAATAAATAGAGTAATAAATCTTTACAAACATAAATATAGGTGCAGTGGGGAGGGGAAGGAGGTAGGGCAGGGGGTGGAGAAGAGGAGAGAAAAAAGGGGGCTCAGTCTGGGAAGGCCTTTTGGAGGCGGTAAGCTCTCAGTAGGGCTTTGAAGGGAGGAAGAGAGCTAGCTTGGCGGTTGTCTGGAGGGAGGGCATTCCAGGCCAGGGGGAGGACGTGGGCCGGGGGTCGACGGCAGGACAGGTGAGAACGAGGTACAGTGAGGAGGGTAGCGGCAGAGCATCGGAGAGTGCGGGCTGGGCTGTAGAAGGAGAGAAGGGAAGTGAGGTAGGAGGGGGCGAGGTGGTGGACAGCCTTGCAGTTGAGAGTAAGGATTTTTTGCTTGATGCGTAGGTTGACTGGTGGCCCCTGGAGATTTTTGAGGAGGGGAGTAACATGCCCAGAACGTTTCTGCACAAAGATGATCCGGGTAGCAGCGTGAAGTATAAAGTGAAGTGAGGAGAGAACGGAGGATGGGAGATCAGAGAGGAGGCTGATGCAGTAATCCAGTCGGGATAGGATGAGAGATTGAACCAGCAAGACAGCGGTTTGGGTGGAGAGGAAAGGGCGGATCTTCGTGATGTTGTGGAGGTGAGACCGGAAGGTTTTGGTCACGGATTGGATGTGAGGGGTGAACGAGGGAGCGGAGTCTAGGATGACACCAAGGTTACGGGTTTGTGAGACGGGAAGGATGGTAGTGCCTTCTACAGTGATGGGAAAGTCAGGGAGGGCAGGGTTTGGGAGGGAAGATAAGGAGTTCAGTCTTGGACATATTGAGTTTTAGATAGCGGGCAGACATCCAGATGGAGATGTCCTGAAGGCAGGAGGAAACCCGACCCTGAAGGGAGGGAGAGAGAGCAGGGACAGAGATGTAGATTTGGGTGACATCAGCGTAGAGATGATAGTTGAGGCCGTGGGAGTGAATGAGTTCACCAAGGGAGTGAGTGTAGTCAGAGAACAGAAGGGGACCAAGAACTGACTCTTGAGGAACCCCGACAGTAAGGGGATGGGAGAGGAAGGAGAAGCCCGCAAAGAATACTGAGAATGAACGGCCAGAGAGATAACAAGAGAACCAGGAGAGGACGGAGTCTGTGAAGCCAAGGTTGGATAGCGTGTTGAGGAGAATGGGGTGGTCCACAGTGTCGAAGGCAGCTGAGATGTCGAGGAGGATTAGGATAGAGTAGGAGCCGTTGGATTTGGCGAGAAGGAGGTTATTGGTGACTTTTGAGAGGGCAATTTCGGCGGAGATTAGGGGACGGAAGCCAGATTGGAGGGGGTCAAGGAGAGAGTTGGCATTGAGGAATTCGGGGCAGCGGGTGTAGACGACTTGTTCTAGGAGTTTGGAAAGGAATGGTAGGATGGTAGGTAGTTTGGTAGGTAGTTGTTGTTAGCATGTACTCTCTCAAGCTATTAGTTCAGTGCTTTGCACACATTAAGCACTCAATAAAAATGACTGAATGAATTGAATGAATCAATCAATTAAAACTAAGATATCAAGACAAATGGAGACAAAATGGGTGAATATTCCATGTGGAGAATGGGGAATGAAAATGCAAAGAGGCTTGAATCAATTCCCATTTTGTGGGGCTAGATAGACGACTTTAACTCGCTTGAGTCAGCACTACTGGTATTTGGTAAGTACACATCTTTTTGAAAAATGCTGGACAGAGCTACAACGCCCAATGGACACTCATGCCATCTCACATAAACCCTAATCAATCAATGACATTTATGACATCTATTGACAACCTACTGAATATGAGTCACTTAGGCCTCAGTTTGAGGCTTTCCATTACCTGTCTCCTTCTTATCTACCCCCTTTCTCTTCTTCCACAACACCTCAGTTCATGCCTTGATTCCTCCCAAGCAAGTCTAACAGATATAAAGGAGACATCCTTACATCCTCATCATGAAGGACTACAACGACCTGCTCAGCCTCAACAGCACACATTCGAAAACTGTCCTTCCAAGGTTTTCTCTTTGGGGCTGGAGGACAGCTCTATATCCTGAAAAATCTGAAGACAATCCTTCTAATGAGGGATTGGGATTATCAGCACAAGAAAATGGACAATTTACTCGAGAGAGGAAGGCAGGGGAATATCCCCTTTAGGGTCCTCCCGAGTGCAGAGTTCACATCTTTATTCTTCAAGCTATAAATGAGAGGGTTCAGAGTGAGGGGCACCACGGCGTAGAACACAGACACCAAAAGATCTTCAACCGAGGGGGAGTCCGAGCGTGGTTTCAGGTAGGCAAACGCCCAGTAGAGAAAAAAATGATGATGACACTGATGTGGGGCAGGCAGGTGGAAAAGGCTTTGGCCCGGCCCTCAGTGGGTGGCATCCTCAGCACGGCAAAGAAGATGTGAATGTAGGACAGGATGATGTAAATGAAGTACATGACACCTAAAGTTACTCCAGCAGACACAGTCACATCAATTGCTATGTGGTCCTCAGAGCAGGCGATCTTCAGCAGGGAGGGGACATCACAGAAGAACTGCTCGACAGCATTGGACCCACAAAAGGACAGAGAGAATGTTGAAGTAGAAAGCAAGAAACCAAACAGACTCCTGCTGAGCCAGGAAGCTGCCACCTTCTTCACACAGGCTTCTGTGCACATTATGACCTCATAGCTCAGGGGGCGGCAGATGGCAGCATAGCGGTGATATGGCATTGCTGTGAGGACGAAAAACTCTGAAGCAGCCAGCCAAACCACCAGTAAGGCATGTGTGGCACAGAACAAGTAAGATATGGAGCTGTTTTGGGTCAGGGAGATGGCGATCGATTTAGGGACAGTGGAAGAGATGTAACAGATATCTATGAAGGACAGATTCTTGAGGAAGAAGTACAGGGGGGTGTGGAGGTGCCGGTCGAGGATGGTCACGGTGATGATAAGTAGATTCCCTGTCACGGAGGCCAGGTAGACCAGAAGGAACAGTGCGGCATGAACTACCTGCAGCTTCCTGATATCAGAAAATCCCATCAGTAGGAAGTTGGTAACCAAGGAGACGTAGGTCATTTCAGTGAAATGAGATGAATGACCTGAGGCTTCCTGATATCGGAAAATCCCATCAGGAGGAAGTAGGTAACCAAGGAGACATTGGTCATTTCAGTGAAGTGAGAGTAGCTCCCTGAAACGGAAAAGGGAAGGACCAAATTTAAAGTTATTTACGGGATGAGTGAAAAAAATCAACAGAACATTCGTTGGTGATTCTATGTGAAGAATAGCTTCTAACATGTTCCAAGATAGAAATTTAATTCCAAATGACCTTAAAAACAGTAAAGTGCTTCCAGATAATCAGGAGAGAATTTTAAAGGAGAATACGCACTGTGATGAAAAACAAACTACAAAGGTGCAGGTTGGAGAATGTAGTAGTTGTAGTACTAGTAATCATAGTAATAGCATTTATTAAGCACTAACGATTTGTAGTGCACTGTACAAGGCACTTGGGATGTTCAGAATAGAAAACACATTCCTTTGTCACAAGGTGTTTACAATATAATGTGGAGACAAATATTTTCAATTGTAGTGAAAATAAATAATTGATGAAAGTAGAAATGAGTGTTTAAATGCTAGAGTTGGCTGAGGGCTCAGTGTTGGGAAGTTCATCAGGGAAGGTTCATGGAAGGAGGTGAGATTTTAGGAGGGCTTGAAATGTGGGGAGGCTGTAGTCTACCGTGGGTAAAGCGAAAGGGGATGTAGGAACAGAATTGAGAGCAAGGCCGATAGAGGAGATTGGCTCAGAAGGAATGAAGAGAATAGGCTGAGGAATAGTCAGAGAGGAGAAAGGATAGGTAAGGTGGGGCCAGATGATGGAGAGCGTTGAAGACAACTGCGATTAGTTTCTGCTTGATCTGCAGAAAACAGGAAAGCAGTGGAGAATGTTGGGTAGAGGAGAGTTGTGGGTTGACTATCTATTATAGCTTGGAGGGGGAGAGGCGGAAGGATGGAAGAACAGCGAGGAGGCTTATGCAGTAGTCTAGCTCTGGTGGAAACAGATTGTACCAAGGTGATAGCAGTTTGGATTGAGGTGAAGATGTGGATTCAGATGTCATTTTGGACAAACAAGTAGGATTTGGCAATAGAATGAATGTGAGAGTTGAATATTAGCAAGGAGGTGAGGATGACACCATATCTGTGGGCGTAAGGGATGGGGAGGGTGTCAGGATCGACAACTGAGATGGGAGTGTTAGAGGGAAGCATGGGTTTAGGGGAAAAGGTGAGTTCTGTTTCAGAAATGTTGAGTTTGAGATAAGGTCTGGTAATGCTAGTGGTGAGGGAAAGGTGCCTGCAAGGGAAAAAAATGAGCACTTTGCCATGTGCAGTGTCCCTGTCTCCTTACTTGCTCAGTGTGCTTCATGTCCTGGCTGGCAGAAGGCCTCCGGAGGACATGAATTTGGGGCCAGAAATTTGGAAGATGAGAAAGTCTTCTTTGGCAAGAAACAGGAGCAAGACATTCCTGGCTTGGGGGGCAGCATATTTGATAGCCCAGAGTAGGGAAGGGTCAAATCTAGAGCATAGCATACAATGGTAGTAGTAGAAGAATGTGTTTAGCACTCACTTGATGGGGTGCACTGCACTAGGCGCTTGGTGCATGGTGCTATTTGGCAGGTGGACCTCCAAGGAGCAGAGAGCACGGATGAGGGGGAGCCGAAGCTGAGGGCAGTGAGAGGCAGGTGGTGGGGGGAAGGCGTTTCAGTTTTGGTCAGGTTTTCTGATGTCAGATGCGGCATCTGGAGACATTTTCTGGGTAGGGATTGATGGTGTTTGGACCAACCATCAGAAAAGGCAGTCGATGCTCTGAGGAGAAGAAGTTTTATCTTCCCAACTATGTTTGCCCACTTTGATGTTGCCTCTGCCTTGTATTTTCTCCTTCCACTCAGACCTTCCCCCCTACAATGTAAGCTGCTTGCGGACACTGAATGTGGCTGAGTCTTCCATTAAGCTTTCCCAAGCGTTTAATACAGTGTATCACACATAATATGCACTCAGTAAATACAACTACTAATATTTCTGGCACTTTGACCCCTACTGCAATACATCTTCAATTCTCCTGGTTCTCCCCCCGTCTTCTACCTCACTCTCACAGCTCCTACCACTCCTTCCCCGTCAGCAGAGCGGCAGCAGACCCTGCAGGGACCTTGGTTTGTTTGTGCATGGCTAGGCTGTCCTCCCTGGCCCCACCTCACACACTAACTCTCTCTCTCTCTCTCTCTCTCTCTCTCTCTCTCTCTCTCTCTCTCTCTCACACACACACACACACACACACACACACACACGTCAAGCATCAAATGCTTAGTACAGTGCTCTGCACACGGTAAGCGCTCAATAAATACGATTGAATGAATTAAGCAAAGGGAATCCGATGGCAGCGCTCCCTGTAAGGAGGAAAATAAAGGCTGTATCACTGGCGTCAAGGCAATCCAAGAGCTCTCTCTTCTTGTATCTGCTCTCTTTACTACTATGCCCAGATAACCTCCTCCCAGTGCCCTGTTCTCAACTCTCCTTCCTCCAGTCCCTGGCTTCGATGGTGTTTCTGCCTGGAGCACCTATACCCTTTAGTTCCCCAGAACACAGCTCTTCACATTTGCAAAAAAAAAACAAAAAAAAAAACCCTCTTGAAAGCCCACTTTCTCCAAGAGAACTTTCAGAATCAATGCTTCTTTTCCCTAGGCCTCATCAACCCAACCAGCACCTCTGCACTTACACATTTGCAACTTCCCACAACACTTCATGTTACTATCTAATCACTTACTAATCTACATATCCCTCTTTCCATTCTTCTTTTCCTCCAGGCTGTAAATTATTTTGTGTCCAATTTTCTCCTCCAAGAGGCCTTTCCTGACTAAACTCTAATTTCCTCTATTCGCTTTCCCTTCTACATCCCCCTTGCACTTGGACTTGTGCCCTTTTTTCACCCCACCTTCAGCCCACGGCACGTAAGGTACATTTCCATAACGTATTTCAATGTCTGTCTCCCTCTGAATACTGTAAGATCCTTGTCGGCAGGGAATATGCCTACCAAGACTTTTGTATTGTATGTTCCCAAGCACTTAGTATAGTGTTGTACATACAGTACATGTGCAATATATTTGATTAATTCTTTGATTGATTGATTGTCCATGTAGTCCAGTAGATTGGAAATTCATCTTTTACCCTATTGTATTCTTCCAAGATTTGGGGAAAGGTTCTGGGTGGATGAATTGATGATTGCATTTGTTGTGTGGGCAGCATCACGGAACTGTCTTATCTCTGCTTGTTATGTCCCCCCACCTCCCCGGATCAAAGAAGCCACTGGTTAGGTGGGGAAAGTGCAGTCCATTGAATATTATTTGTCAATACTTTTGACATGCAGGATGAATCAGTGACTTGGGGGGGGGGGGGCAATGCATCCAGTAAGTAGGTGGGTAAGTGTGCAGCACAGTGTGAAGGTTTGATACATGATACATGCAGCACCCATTGAAAGATGAAGGGATTGCATCTGAATGCCAATGCTGTGCTATGGTGCCATAGTCCTGAGGGCAGCTGCTGGAGTAGCTACAGTTGGACAGCAATGTAGGGGAGTGCTGTGAGAGACGGGAGGCATGCACTGGCTAATGCTTTCCCTCCCACAGGCCCACTTGCCCTGCTGGGGGACTCAGAGCCAACCTGAAATCCAACTTGGTCCCCAGGTGCTAGGGTCTCCCTCGACTGGCTCCATCTCACTCACTGACCTGCTGGTCCCTCCTTGTCTCTCCTGCCCCTGGTCACACTCACCGAGGCAGTGTGGGGCTGGGAGGTGCTGACTTCTGCCCTGTTGGAATGATCCCCTCTTTTCTCAGACTCCTGGGTGCAGATGGCCATGAAGGGATGTTGTGTTGCCCTCCACCTCTCAGCTCTGCTGCTGATGTTGATTTGCTCTCCAGACAGTCCCCTGTCCCTTTAGATAAAGCAGTCGCTATACCATGGGGGGTCCCTGGAGGACCGACTTGGAGCCTGTGAAGGGCTCTAATCGCTTGGGTGATGTAAGAAACTTCTGGTTCTGTGGTCCCTTGAGACCCACAGAGACAAAGTCCTGTACCTGAGGCAATGGAGCTGGCCTGAGAGATTTCCATGAAAACAACAGCATCTGCATCCCAGCATCCTGCTTGTTCCCATAATGACGGACAATTGGGTCAACTGTAGGCAGTTTTATCTTCATCTTGGTAATAACCGCTGACAATCAGCCCTTCAGTCAAGCAGTCAAGAGATCAATTGTGTTTTCGGATGTCTTCCAATTGCAAATGTAGTGAGTGAGAGATGCCTCTGAATTCATCCTAAGACCCTCTTCTAGGTTTAGTGGGGGTATCGATTTGGACACGGCTATGGACTGAGAGGATCTGTGGTTCAACCTAATCACTTCCTCGCTCCTGGAGTCCTTATGCGTGTTCATTTACACTCTATTATGTCCTCTTATTTGTACTGTGTTGTATCCCCCCACTAGAGTGTAAAATCCTGGGGTCAGGAATCACATCTACTAATTCTATTGCATTCTCCCAAGCAATTAGTAGAGTGCTCCACACAGAGTTGAGACAATCAGTGGGATTGATGGACTGGTTGGTTGACCTGTCAGAGGAACCAAGGCTGAGAGAGGCTGGGTCCACAAAAGAAGCAGCAAAGTCTAGTAGAAAGGGCCAGGCCTGGGATCCAGATGACCTGGATTATAACATCATCTATGCCAATTGCTTGCTGTGTCACATTGAGCAAATCACTTAACTTCTCTGTGCCTCGGTTCCTCAACTGTAAAACGGGTTCCAAGAGCTGGGAGGCAACAGTTCAGTGCAAGAGTGCTGTATAGGCAAAAAAGTTGACTGGGCCACACAGAAGTCAGTCCTGTCACAGAGTTCTACCACCTAGGCAACACAATGATACAGCACTCTGTGGGGGCTAGAAATACCTTTTCTCCCTCCTACCTAGACTGTGAGCCCCAATGCAGGACAGGGACTGTGACTGACCTAATTAAAATGTACCTATTCCAGAGCTTAGAAATTGCTTGACACATAGTAAGTACTTAATTAATAACATTTAGAAACAAAACAAAACAAAACAAAAATACCAGCCATAGCCACGTAGGGTGTCATATCTGCACCAGAAATGGGAGGAGCCAGATGAGAACCAGATTGTCTGGTATGAAATGAAAGGACAGGCCACCCTCTAAACACAGTCCAGGCATTCCATGGAAAACTCCCAATAAATCTGTTCCACTCCACCTCCCCTCACCCACCCCTCAGCCCGTCCCCCTACTGCCCACTGATTCTCTTAGGGGCCATGGAACCTCCCTTTTTCCCAAAGAAGGATCTCGGCTCCCAAGGCCTCCACAGTCTCCTGGAGCACTGAGAGAGGGGAATCAATCAATCGTATTTATTGAGCACTTACTGTGCATTTAGGAGAGTACAGTATAATAGAGTTGGTAGACCCATTCCATGCCTACAAGGTGTTTACAATCTAGAATCCAACTCCCATTCCCCACAGTGTGCCCAAACGGTTCCAAGAGCTGGGAAGCAACAGTTCAGTGCAGGAGTGCTGTGTAGGCACAAAAGTTGACGGCGCCACACAGAGGTCAGTGCTGTCACAGAGTTCTACTACCTAGGCAAAACAATGATGCAACACTCTGTGGGGGCTAGAAATGTCTGGGTGAAAGAAGACAGAAACCTTTGATCCTTGGTGTAAAGATGCACACTTAGTACCCTCCCCATCGCCACCCTCATGTCCTTGTTTCTCAGGCTTTAGATGAGGGGGTTTAGGGCAGAGGGGACTGCTGTGTAAAACACGGACACCAGCAAGTCAAGGATTGATGAGGAGTCGGAGGAGAGATTTAAGTTAGCAAAAGCAGCTGTAGTGAAGAATACAGTTACAACAGCGAGATGAGGCAGGCAGGTGGAGAAGGCTTTGGAGTGCCCTCCTGCTGTCAGCATCATGAGCACCGCAGAGAAGATAAAGATATAGGAGACAACAATGCAAATCAGGCAGAAGACACCAAAACAAGCACTGGTGACTATGATCACATCGAGGCCAATGGGACTTTTAGAACAGGAGAGCTTGGCTACGGAGGTGATGTCACAGAAGAATTGGGGAATCCCGTAAGACCCGCAGAAGGGCAGTGAGAATGTCTCTGCTGCGGACATGACTCCTACCTGTCCTGCACTGAACCAGGAAGCAGCCACCATCTGTGCACAGTTCCTTCGGTTTATGACGACCTCATAATGCAGAGGGTGGCAGATGGCAACGTAGCAGTCATAGGACATCGCGGTGAGGACAAAGAGCCCTGAACCAACAAAATGAACTGCGGAGAAGATCTGGACAGCAAAACCGAGGAAGGAGATGGATCGGTGGTTGGTCAGAGAGTGGCCAATGGATTTGGGGATGGTGGTGAAGATGAGGAATAGGTCTATGAAGGACAAGTTCTTGAGGAAGAAGATCATGGGAGTGTGGAGGTGCTGGTCAAAGGTGGTGATGGCAATGATAATGATGATAATAATAATAATAATATTAATAATAATAATGGCATTTGTTAAGCGCTTACTATGTGCAAAGCACTGTTCTAAGCGCTTAGGGGATACAAGGTGATCAGGTTGTCCCACGTGAGGCTCACGGTCTTAATCCCCATTTTACAGTTGAGGCAACTAAGGTAATTAAGTGATGAGGAGATTCCCTGACAGGGCCACCAGGTAGACCAGGAGGAGCAGTGTGGCATGGACCAACTGTAGCTCCCAGATGTCAGAGAATTCCATGTGGAGAAAACCGGTCATTCTGTAATGTTTACCATTTCCCAGGGATTTCCAAAATTACCTAAAGGGCACAGGAGTAGGACTATCTTTCCGAACTTCAAATGACAATGATGGTCAAAGGGACTTTTAGATTCCATCCCTCCTAGCTCTCAGCCTCGAGGGAGGAAGACACTGAAACCTTTAGTACCAGATTTACTCTCTGGTTTATAAAAACATCAGGTAAAGATAACTTTTAATCCTCCTCTTGGGTTACAACCCCTTTGAATACTGAATACAGAAACAAGTGTTGTATCCTATGTGTGATGTTAGACCCAGCTAATTGTGGCATTTGTTTAATACTATGTGTCAAGCACTGTAGCAAGTGCTGGAGCAGCTAGAATATCACCAGTAAGATACAGTTCCTGTCCCATATGGTGCTCACAGGTTGAGGAGAAGGGAAAACAGATATCAAATCCTCATTTTATAGATGAGGGAAGTAAGTTATAGCAATATTAACTGATTTGCCCCAGGTCACATGGCAGTAAGTGGCAAAGCCGGATCAGAACCAAGGTTCTCTAACTCCTAGGTCCACGATCTTTCCACTAGGTCACACTGCTCCTCCATGCTATCATATATGTCATTTGGGGAACCCTGAACCACCCCCAACTATGACCAGAGCTGTCAGGTTCCCAGCCTGCTCCATAATGTCTGTCTCCTCCCCTACATGGTAAACCCATTCTGGGCAGGGGACATGTCTGCTAATTCTGTTGCATTGTACTCTCCCAAATGCTTATGACAGTGCTCTGCCCATAGTAAGCACTCAATAAATATGGCTGATTTATTGAATATTTCCCAGGTGCCTGATGCCTCATTCATACTGGTTAGGGGGGCAGATCAGGTGGAAACCAGACAAAAGCCCACGTCCCTGGTTCTGTGTCAGGAGGGGCAGTGCAAGGAGAAAAACTGCCATCGATGAGAGTAGTTCATCTTCTACCCTACTGCCTTTCCTCCTCCTCCGTGGGGAGCGTGGGAAAGACAGGGAGTATGTGCACACGAACGGTACCCAACGGCTCAAAGCCAAACAGACTCAACAACAGGAGATAAAGGGACCAGGGCAAGAAAAACAAGCTTGCACCTGCAAAGCTCGGAGGCAACCTCAAGGCCATATCCGCAGCCAGCAATGGTTGGCAACGGGTGGCTGGGGGCCAGCCAGAGCAAACGCTTCGTGATGGACAGAGCTGTTGCTAGGCTAGTGGCTGGAGGGTGGCGAGTGAGTGTGCTACATGGCCTGAGAAAATCCTGCCCCCGGGCAACGGGGGGTATAAGAGACGAACAAGACAAGGGGGGGTGCACGCGCACGCACACACTACGGGGCGAGCAATGTGGCGTACTGTGGAGGGCGATTGGCGCGGTCCTGATCCGGTACTAATTCGGGGTCGAGGGTATGCTTGTATCTCCACAGGTGATGGCCCCGTTTGGATCTCCTCGCGACACCTCCGCCTCGTCGGGGAAAACGATGCCCAGCCGCAGGGGAAGTCCCAGCGCCCTGATTCCCCTCCTCCTCCCCCTCCTTCCCCTTCCCCTTCCCCTTCTTCCCGGGGGCGCGGTGGGGAGGGAGGCCGGGACGCGGATTAACTGGACTGCTCTGGTAAATAGCCACCTAAGGGATGTTGAGGAGCAGAGCGGGGTTTGGAGGTGGGCCCTCCTCGCCAATGCGCCTTTGTTGCGCATGGTCTCCTGGAGGGAGGACTCCCCCCAACTCTCATTTCAAGGGAACGTGACCAAGCTCACGGGCCAGCACCGGGGTCAGTCCCCAGACACTGACCAGCGTGAGATCCGTATTCGGGGCGCTATCTTGCGCAGCACTGGTCCCCCCATATGCTGGTACACCGGCAATGGGGCTTTCTCGAACCAGCCCGAGGTAACCAGATCTTGCTTGCGGTTGCTAAATTTCACTTATACGCTGGAAGTCAACATACCCCAAGGTCAGGGGCACCCCACACACCGAAACCTTACCCTGCTGGAGATCCACGGCAAACTTCAGTGCACCCCCGGCGGCACAAAATCCAGCGAGGGAAGCGGGGGGTACTTCGGCTATATCCGAAATGCGAGCTCGCTCCCCGGTCCCGGGAGAATGTGCGCCGAGGGTCGGGGTGGGGTTTGGATGCCTCTAACTGACTGTTCCACGGGCCTATTCCGCTGTATTCCCCATAACGGTAACGGTACCCTCCTACTCTCCTGGGATGACCACATTGGGGACCGCACATATACGGAGGCGGCCGCACCAGGGCTTTACGCGCTACCGTGGGGGACGCACCACCGCGGTCTCTGGAAAGCCTTTACTTCCCTGAGCTCTCCCACCGCGACTGTTAGGGTCCACTCGTGCGCCTGCCCTGACGGGGCGACGTGCCAGGATTACCCTTTCTCGGTGTATCGTATTATTTTCCGTGAGGGTCTGAACGTTTCCCTGCACTTGCAGGGCAATTGTGCCGACCATGATTATGCCTTTCAAGGGAACGCCCTTATCCCTGCCCCTTACGCGCTTATAGCCTGCCCAAGTACTGATCCCAGCTGGAACCTTACTGCCTCCCCGTCAGCTTATGGCGACTTTTCCTTGTCCACCACTGGTTCCTCACAATGCGTCTTTATGTCTCGGGCGCGACCCATGACCACGGAGGGTGCGGCAGATTACGCTGTTTGGCTGGTCCGGCGGCCCCGCTACACCCTTATACCTGTTAAGTCCGCTGACCCTTGGTTTTCCCAGGCCTCCGACCATCGATGGCACACCCTAGCGACCCGCTTGCGCGGCTTGCGCAATCGCAGGGAATTGTTTGAGGCCATGCTGGGTATCGCGAACCTCTCGTTTTCTGCCTTCCAGGAATGGCAAATCCTGAATCTGTACGATCGGACTGGTTTCCTCGCGTCTCAGCTCTCGGCCTTCATGCACTCCACCCAACTGGCGTGGGAGGTTCAGCGTCACCTGGACGCTTCCCTGCAGCAGGAGCTGATCGGCCTTGAGCACGTGATCGAGACGCTCGGCGACGAGGTTTGCCTCCTGTCCCTACGGCAGGCGGTGAAATGCTACTACCGGTATCGGCATGTCTGCGTGCTTCCGCTCCGCTGCAACGCCACCAACTCTTTGTTCCCTGCCTCCTGGGATGGAGTAAAGAAACACCTGGAGGGACTTTTCCTGGCCGCCAACGTGACCGGCGAGTTACAGGAACTGTGCCGCCTTATCGACGAGCTCAACGCCCAGTCGCTGCGCTTCCCCAAGGCTTGGGACGACCTAGGCCGCGGGGAGGACGCGGTGGAGGAACTTTGGGACTGGATTACACGCGTGATGCCCGGGGGATTGGCCCCTTGGCTGGTCTCGGTCCTTGCCGCCACTGGGGGGGTTTTGCTTTTGCTCATGTGCCTCCCGTGCCTCCTTCGTCTCTTTTGCTCCATTGTTGCCCGGGTGGTCCGCGAGCTTAAGGTCGAGATGCTCCCATTGCGCGGACGCCCTTAGCGGTCCCCGCCATAACGGGAGGGGGACACGTGGGGAGCGTGGGAAAGACAGGGAGTATGTGCACACAAACGGTACCCAACGGCTCAAAGCCAAACAGACTCAACAACAGGAGATAAAGGGACCAGGGCAAGAAAAACAAGCTTGCACCTGCAAAGCTCGGAGGCAACCTCAAGGCCATATCCGCAGCCAGCAATGGTTGGCAACGGGTGGCTGGGGGCCAGCCAGAGCAAACGCTTCGTGATGGACAGAGCTGTTGCTAGGCTAGTGGCTGGAGGGTGGCGAGTGAGTGTGCTACATGGCCTGAGAAAATCCTGCCCCCGGGCAACGGGGGGTATAAGAGACGAACAAGATAAGGGGGGGTGCACGCGCACGCACACACACACACAGGTGCTCTCTCTCCCTCCCTTTCTCTCTCTCTCTCGTTCTCTCTCTCTTTATTAACTATGTAATCGCTGATAGCAAATAAACGGCAACCAAGCTTTGGACCTCTGGCTGACTCTTCCTGGTGTGAACGCGCGGCCTGCGTCCGGAGACGTCCGAAGACCCGGAGAGGGTAAGAACCCGAGAGTTGCCCCCGAAACCCCGGGGAGCAACGCTCCTTCTCTTCTTACTCCTCTGTTTCACTGCCCACCCAGCCTGTCCAGGAAACATATTTCTGTGGACTGGGACCAGGGGTGCGAGGTAATGAGACTTAAAACATTTTATTTTTGCTACTTTCTCCCCTAGGACAGTTCCTTCGAGTTCTCAGAACTATTTCCAAGGAGCCTTGGCTCACACTCCCCACTCTCTCCCTTCTCTGGACACAATAGGTACTGAAGAAAGCATCTGTCTGGAGTCGAAATGCCCTTCCCTCAAATCCTTGTCCCTGGTTCAGACACCAGAGATAGGAAAACCTATAACAAACAGAGTCAATAACGAGAATAGTCCAGGATGCCCCATCCATGGGGTGACTGAACAAAGACAGCAGCACTAAACCCACAGAGTCCTCTCCCCTAATCACCACCAATGGAGGCTGCTCTATCTGGGTGGGATTAAGGAAAGACTGATGAGTGTCTGCTGTTTTCCCCTCTCCCACTTATTTTTATATTGCAAGCCCCCATGAGGTGCAGGGATTGTATTCATTCATTCATTAAATCGTATTTATTGAGCACTTACTGTGTGCAGAGCACTGTACTAAGTGCTTGGGAAGTACCACTTGGTTACATATAGAGACGGTCTCTACCCAATATGGGCTCACAGTCTAGAAGGAGGAGACAGACAACAAAACAACACATATTAACAAAATAAAATAAATAGAATAGTAAATATGTACACGTAAAATAGAGTAATAAATCTGCACAAACATATATATATATATGGTGCTGTGGGGAGGGGAATGAGGTAGGGTGGGGGAGGGGGAGAGGAAGGAGGGGTCTCAGTCTGGGAAGGCCTCCTGAAGGAGGTGAGCTCTCAGTAGGGCTTTGAAGGGAGGAAGAGAGATAGCTTGGTGATTGTATGGAGGGAGGGCATTCTAGGCCAGGGGGAGGAAGTGGGCTGGGGGTCGAAGGCAGGACAGACGAGAACGAAGCACAGTGAAGGAGGTAGCGGCAGAGGAGTGGAGGGTGAGGGCTGGGCTGTAGAAGGAAAGAAGGGAGGTGAGGAAGGAGGGGGCGAGGTGATGGAGAGCCTTGAAGCCGAGTGTGAGGAGTTTCTGCCTGATGCGTAGGTTGATTGGTGGCCACTGGAGATTTTTGAGGAGGGGAGTAACACGCTCAGAGCTTTTCTGTACAAAGATGATCCGGGCAGCAGCGTGAAGTATAGATTGAAGTGGGGAGAGACAGGAGGATGGGAGATCAGAGAGGAGGCTGATGCAGTAAACCAGTCGGGATAGGATGAGAGCTTGAACCAGCAGGGTAGCGGTTTGGAAGGCGAGGAAAGGGCAGATCTTGGCGATGTTGCGCAGGTGAAACCGGCAGGTTTTGGTGACGGATTGGATGTGAGGAGTGAACGAGAGAGCAGAGTCGAGGAGGACACCAAGGTTGTGGGCTTGTGTGACGGGAAGGATGGTAGTTCCATCAACAGTGATGGGAAAGTCAGGGAGAGGGCAGGGTTTGGGAGGGAAGATAAGGAGTTCAGTCTTGGACATATTGAGTTTTAGATGGAGGGCAGACATCCAGATGGAGATGTCTTGAAGGCAGGAGGAGACACGAGCCTGAATGGAGGGAGAGAGAGCAGGGGCAGAGATGTAGATTTGGGTGTCATCAGCCTAGAGAAACTTACAGAACCAATTTCGCATCACTAGAAAGCATTTGGAGTGAGTGGGGATGGCAGTTTATGGAGGGATCATTGTTTAAGATAGATATGGGCAGAGCAGTGTATAGTCAGTGGGAGATCAGGAAGATAATGCTAAAGAGGCCAGAACAGGGTTGGGATGGGCCAGTTGGAACTTATTCGATTAAAATGACTCTATGATCTAGAAGCAGATGAGGCAGCTTTTTTTTGAAGTGACCCCAGCTAGACTAGATCCTCTTCCAGTGAGACAAACTAGTGTGGGGAGTCACATGGTCCCCAAGGGGCAGTCACCTGGAAGAGGGCCCGCTAACCTAGCCATGGGTCCGGACCCGAGAAGTGCCAGACTTCAGGGGATGTAATAAGTCTCCTCAGTCCAACATCTGGCTCCTCCCCTCAGGTGGAATCTCACATGGAACAGCAGGAAGCCTTTTTGGAAATGCTTGGTCTCACTGATAGCCTGTCATGCTTCAAACTGGAAGGTAGAAGAGCTGAGACCCCTGATTGTATCTCCAAATTCCTGACTTGTAGCTACACAAGGAGCTAACAGTCTACAGATGGGGGAAATTACAGATAGGGGAAATAACAGAATCCCAGACTGTATCTACATATCTTCTGTGGGGTGGGGTTGAATATGAATGTGATTAATGCATACTCGGACAAATGCATAGGCATCATAGAGGACAGGGCAGTTACGGATAATGAGGGCTTAGTCAGGGAAGGCCTCTTGGAGGAGATATGATTTTAGAAATTATTTTAAGATGAGGAGAGTGGTGGACCGTCGGGTATGAAAAATAATGTTGGTACTTGTTAAGCGCTTACTATGTGACAAGCACAGTTCTAAGCACTGGGGTAGATACAAGGTAATCACGTTGTCTCACGTAGGGCTCAAAATCTTCATCTCCATTTTACAGATGAGGTAACTGAGGCACAGAGAAGTTAAGTGACTTTCCCAAAGTAACACAGCTGACAAACGGCGGATCTGGGATTAGAACCCACGACCTCTGATGGACCAGAGGGAGGACATGGAGAAGGGTTTGACTGTGAGATACATGGGACTGAGGTACACAGTGTAGATGAGTCAATGCTCAACAAATAGCACTGATTTCTGGATTAATTGATTGGCTGATCAATGTGGGCAAGCTGCGATGCTTGGGTAAGAGAAACGCTGAAGGTGACTCACCTATCTGTGGGCCTCTTCCTGGCCCGGGAATCAGGGGTTGTTAGCCAGAAACGGTCTCTACACGGTGCAGGGATGCACAGTGGAGGGACTGGGCTGGGGAGAACCAAGATCACCACTTCCATCAGAATGACAGATGATGTTGGGAGCTTGACTGGAATTGAGGGAGAGATGGCACGGGAGGGCGGTGGTGGGGAAGCAGGAGTAGGAGTGGATGGGCATTAAAATAGAAGGGGGAGGAATTGGAGGAGAGAGCGAGGAAGAATGAACAAGTCCAGGAATGAGTTGTGAACAGGTGTTTGGGACCAGGAATGGGAGTGTGAGGGAGGCTATTTTCCCTATTAATCTATTTCCCCTACTACACTACTATTTCTGCTATCCTTAATTTAGTTTAATCACTGTATAGAACAGATTTTGAAGGGCAGGATGTAGTCAGTTGCACTAAGAAGGGAATTTTAGCGGGATGGTCCAGTTCATCCCCCTTCTCCACCTGCCTGCCCCACCTCGCCATCACTACTGTGTTTTTCACCACAGCAGCCTTCGCCCATTTGAAATCATCATCAGCTTTCCTCCTCAGTGCTGGAATTGATGGTATCTGTATTCTACACTGTAGTTCCCCCGACTCTGAACCCCCTCATCTACAGCCTAAGAAACAGGGACATGAAGGCGACGATGGGGAGGATACTTGGTAAGAGTCTTTTCACCAGAATATGAAGTACCTCCTTGAGCCTTGACCCTGTCATTTCTCTTCCCCCGCCTTGACCTTTAGAGGCTCTTCCATCCCACAAATATCTGCAATGTTTGTCTTTTTTCTAGAGTTTCCCTAGACATGCACCGCATGTTATCAATGGTCTTCACTCATTAATTACGGGAGTTTGTATAAAACTGTTATTGTCCTAAAGCTTGGTCTTTAAGCGGTCGGGAACCCCTCTCTGGCATTTAATATTTCCTTTTGGAGGGGTGGGCATTTAAGTATCCCCTTGGCATTTCTAGCTGCAATACAGTCACTGAATCGAGGCTACAGATTTATTCCAGCATCATTTCCACCACTCCGATCTTACCAATTGATATTAAGGATGACTCTCAAGGGAACCTGCTTGGGGAGCTAGATGCTAATGAGACCTGAACAAGACACTGAAAACCTGGACACACCAGCTTGGTACCTGGACTGACTACAGACAATGAGAGAATGTATCCTATCTGATTATCTTGCATATACTCCAGCACTTAGTACAGTGCTTGGGATATAATATGGGCTTAACAAGTACTGCAGTTATTATTATCATTTTATAAATTTGGTTTGGGCAAAGACTTGCTGTCTAGCTGCTGCTACTCTCTGTCAGTGATTCCCAGAAAGCACAGGGCTTTTTAATTCGGTTTTCTCACAGCAACGACTGGATGCTGAGCCCTGTATCAGTGCTTGGGAAAGTACAGGAAAAGCAAGGTTCAGGATTCCTGCCCTCAAGGACTTTGAAAATGAGTAACAATAATAATAATAATAATAATAATAATAATAATGGTATTTGTTAAGCGCTATGTGTGAAGCACTGCTCTACGTGCTGCGGGGATACAAGGTGATCAGGTTGTCCCACGTAGGGATCACAGTCTTAATCCCCATTTTACAGATGAGGTAACTGAGGTCCAGAGAAATTAAGTGATTTGCCCAAAGTCACACAGCTGACAAATGGCAGAGCTGGAATTAGAACCCATGTCCTCTGACTCCCAGGTCCGTGCTCTTTCCACTGAGCAAAACTGCTTCTCTGACAAAAAGTTCCCCATGATCCTAAAATTTTACCCCCAATAAGACTTCCCTGATTTATTTCCAGTAATGCAAGTCTCATCACCCCAGCAGTCACTTGAAGCCTTTATTTAGCTATTCGGCATTTCAGTGTGAATCTATAATCCACTGCATATTTCATTATTCAGTCTGCTTCATCGATTTAAAAAAAGTGTTTGTTTCTGCTTCTTTATATCTACAATCATTTTTGGGAAAATTTAAGGATATTTAAGGCAGATTATTTCTAGAACGTCTGAGAAATTGACAATAGAAGAACCAGTATTTTTCACTTAAAATATGTAATCAATTGAACTCCTCATATGCCAGTTTTGTCTTTATAGAAAAAAATAGATGTTTTATTTCTTTTCATCACTTCAACTATTCATTCTCTTCTTGTTACTGTGATTTTCGTACACTGATATTTGGTGAGGGCATTGATAAAGCCTGTTGTTGGGTAAAGAATTAAAGTGAACTGCATGCTTAGTGTTAGCTCTCATTCTATTTTTCATCATATTAATTTGTAACTATGTTATTATTTTATTCATTTTCATTTCATTTCAGAGCAGCAAGCCTAGTGGAAAAACCAAGGGCCTAGGATTCAGAGGACCTGAGTTCTAAGCCTTGCTCTGCCCTTTGCCTACTGTGTGATCTTGTGCAATTCATTTCAGTTCTCTGTGGCTAAATTGGATAAAGAAGTCTTCTTTAGGTAAAGCCTCTTGGAGGAGTTGTAGTTTCATTAGAGCTTTGAAGGTGGGGAGAGACCTTCTCTGTTGGATATAAAGGGGGAGGGCATTCCAGGCTAGAGGAAGGATGTAGACACAGCATGGCTTAATGGAAAGAGCATGGGCATGAGAGTCAGAGGACGTGGGGTCTAATCCTGGATCCACCACTTGTCTGCTGTGTGACCTTGGGCAAGCCACTTAATTTCTCTATGTCTGTTACCTCATCTGTAAAATGGGGATTAAGATCGTTAGCCCCACGTGGGACAACCTGATTACCTTGAATCTACCCCAGTGCTTAGAACAGTGTTTTGCACATAGTAAGTGCTCAATAAATGCCACAATTATTATTATTATTAATGAAACAAAAGACAGAGTAAGTTGGCCTAGGGGAATAAATTGTGCAGACTAGGATGTAGTAGGAATTCAGCAAGTTAAGGTAGAAGGGGAAAAGCCAGGGGAAGCTTGGTAGGGAATGACCTTTCCAGCAGTCAATCAATCAGTACTAGTTACTGATCCCTTCTGTGTGCAGAGCACTGCACTATGCTCTTGGAGGAGCGCAGCAAAACAGAGTCTGTCACGGTGACATGAATCCCCACAACTAAACTGACCTACACTCTGTGACAGTAACTTACTCCTCCTGCAGCTCTTCCCACACCAACTGCAGACAAGGGGCCCCAGACAAGTGATTCATTGGGGACATTTCCCCTCCCACTGAGGCCCCTGGGGAGGGGACTTTGGCTGCCATTCCAGTCATCCCAATGGCAAGTCCATTACCACCACTGATCCCACTTCATTCCCCACACCTCCACCCATCCTGGGCTGCTTTAACCTCAGCTCACGTGGCCCAGTGGAAAGAGCACGGGTTTGGGAGTCAGAGCTTGTGGGTTCTAACCCCGGCTCCGCCACTTGTCAGCTGTGTGACTTTGGGCAAGTCACTTAACTTCTCTGTCCCTCAGTTACCTCATCTTTAAAATGGGGATTAAGATTGTGATCCCCACGTGGGAGAACCTGATCACCTTGTATCCCCTCCAGCGCTTAGAACAGTGCTTGGTACATAGTAAGAGCTTAACAAATGCCATCATTATTCTTATCATTATTAGGTTTCCACCCCATTGTCATCCTGTAACCTCTTTCCATTCTGAATTCATCCCATGCCCCTCTCTTGGGCAAACCCAAACCCAACAAACAAATTTGAATCAGTTGCAATATTCATCTGAACTTGAGCCTTTGAGCATTTGATTCTACCAACATCAACCAAGTACTATAAGTAGTATAAATATTATTTTTAAGTGCTTACTGTATGCAAGACACTGTACTAAGTGCTGGGATAGAAAGAAAGATGGGAAATAGAATCTCTTGTCCTTAAGGGACTCACAACCTAAGACTATAATGGGAGAAAGGATTGAAGATAGACACAACAGGAGTGATGAAGCAAGCACAAATACACAAAATAAAAACAGAAATCTGGAGGATGTTTTGGCTAGAGGAAAATTTCAGGCTCCTTGTTGGTCTGAGACAAAGGCAAACCAGTAGCCACTGGTAGGTAAGTGGGCTTTCATTAATTTGCAGGTGGTTTTAGACATGCTCAATATCTATTTCCACCTGGACCCATCAGAATGTAGGGAATGTCTTTTATACTAGTCAGAGAACAATGTTGATTGTCCTTTCTGAGAAAAAAGAACTAATGATGATGTACACACGTGTGTGTGTGTGTGTGTGTGTGTGTGTGTGTGTGTGTGTGTGTGTGTGTGTGTCTAACTTTATTCCTGGCTCTTCAACTCAGCTGTTGTATGACCTGAGGCAAGCCACTTAATTTATCTGTGCCTCAGCTTCCTCATCCATAAAAATATCTGTTCTCCCAACCCTTACAATTGGTAGTTCCGTGAGTAAGATGGACTGCACTTGATATACTTATATTATACCTTTATCAGTGTTTGGTACAGTGCTTGGCCCAACCAGGGACAACTTTTAGTATGCCTACTGTGGATGAGACTGTGGCTCCCCATTGCCCTTATCAGTCACACACTCATTCATAGGTGAACTTCACCATCATTGGTTTCTTGTCAGTCAGTCAATTAATCTATGGTATTTATTGAGTGCTTACTGTCTGCAATGCACTGAACTAAGCACTAGGGAGTGCACAATACAGTAGAGTTGGTAGGAATATTCCCTGCCCACGAGGAGCTTCTTCAAAATAAAAAAGAGTAAGTGCTAAAAAATACCAATATTAGCTACCCCTCCCAACAAGGAGCTAGCCAGGTGAACAATGCCTCCCAAACCATATTTGATAGTAAACTCCTTTTCTGTTTGAGACTGTGTGAATATGAGGATCAGCAGCTATTTTTTTGTTTTAGTTCCTTTCAGGGAACACAGGCTGTGCCTCTAGTGTTACCCTGTGTCACTATGTGCATCGCTGACAGTCTAAGAGGGAGCAAGAACAAGTCCTTAATCTCCATTTGACACGTGAGGTAACAGATGCTCAGAGAGGTTAGGTGATTTGTCCAAGGTTGCACAGCAGTCATTAAAGGGGGCAATCTATCAATTAATTAGTCATATTATTTATAGTGCATAGAGCACTAAACTAAGCTCTTGGGAGAGTACAATATAATAGCGATGGTAGACACATTTCCTGCCCACAAGGAGCTTACAGTCTGGAGAGAGGATCTTACAGTCTAGAACGAGGACCTTACAGACTCGAGGGACATATTGGTCCAGGCCACAGTCCTTGGTAAAGAGATGCAGAAGGCTCTCCAATGATCTAATGGTTCTAAAATGGTTTCTGGGCACTCCACACCTCCTCCTTCTCCTTGCCTTACTGCTAGACTTAATTTTTCTATAAGCAACACAACTGCCCCACCCTTGTTTTAATGCAGCAATTATTCCAGCAATTATGTGAGTAAATAAGATATATTGCATCTGGGTTTATCTTGTGTCCTGTAATAACAATAGTGACATTTGTTAAGTGCTTACTTGCATCAAGCACTGTACTAAGTGCTGGAGTAGATAAAAGATATTCAGGTCAGATAAAGTCCCTGTTCTGCATGGGAATCCACAATCTAAAGGGTGGAGAGATGGAGAATCTTCTCATTGTTACCATCACCAACCTTGACTGGTGCCTCCACACCCCTATGTGCTTTCTCCTAAACAACCTGTCCTTTCTCGATCTCTGGTACATCTCCGTCACAGTCCCCATTGTCTGTTCCCTGAGCAGGAACTGCTCCAACTCCTTCTTGGGCTGCCTCACACAGCTCTTGCAATATCCTACGACCACTGTGTCGCCCTCTGCCGGCTCCTGCGCTACCAGGTCGTCACAAGTGCAGGAACCCACATGCAAATGGTGACCGCCTCCTGGTACAATGGGAGGCTGTTTGGGGCGAAGAACATGTCTGGGACATTCTCCCTGTCCTTTCGTGGGTACTCAGTGGTCCAGCATATCTTCTGTGACTCCCTCGCCTTACTGAAAGTTTCCCATTCCAAACTGCCTGTGCCTATATGAAGCTCTTGTCACCTCCCCCCACCCCCCGCGTTGGTGCTGGATCTGCTGGAGTTCATGATCCACACCATGGTGCCCCCCAAAGTGAATCCCCTAATCTGCAGCCTGAAGAACGTGACAGCCACTCCGGGAAAGGTCCTGGGGGAAATCCATTCCCCTAGCAATAACTAGAACAACAACAAAAAGAGTAATAATAATTTTAATACTTAATAGTGGTTTGTATCACGAGCCAAGCACCACACTAAGTGCAGGGAAAGATAAAGTATCTACAGATTCTATACAGACCCTGACCCATACGGGATTCAGAGCCTTAGTGGAAAGGAGAATAGGTACGTCCTTTCCATTTTGCAGCTGTGGACTGTGAGACACAGAGAAAGTAACTGGAAACAAAGTCACACAGAAGGCACATGGCAGAGAGGGACTATAATCCCAGTGCCACAGTCATTCTATGAGATTGGCAACTCTGGCCAAACAGTCTGAGATCTGAACACTGCCATATCTCAGGAATAATGTCACCCGTGGGTTCCAGAGTTTCCCAGGCAACAAGGTCCCTTAGCAGAGCTGTGGGCTGATCCTCCCAGAGGAATCCCTCAGAGAAAAGAGGCTGCTTTCTCCAAGGGCGATAGGGGAGCATTGGGAGAATACTGCAGAATGGTTAGCTCCCATAGACTTGCCTGCCACAGCTAAAAACATTGAAGAGGAGAAGAGCAAGGACCGGGACTCCCGAACTCTTTACGGACCAAGTGAGTCTGAATGGAAGAATGTTACAGGGAACGAATAGTGATGCGGGACAAGAAACCAAGTCGGTGTGGTTTCCTCACTTTATTGCTATTATGCTATTTGTTAAGGATTAATTTGGTAGGCTAAGAGCTGGGCTAGGTACAACAGAATCAGATTGGACACCGATCCTGTCCCACATGGGGCTCACAGTCTAAGAGGTAAAAGATAGAACAACAACTTCATTCTACAGATGTGGAAATTCAATCGATTGTAATTACTGGGTGCCTCCTGTGTGCAGAGCACTGTATTAAACACTCAGGAGAGCATAAAGAGTTGGAAGACATAATCCCTGCCTTGAAGGAGTTTACAATCTGGCCAAAAAGAGGTTAGGTGACTTGCCCCATATGACCCAAGAATATCAAACTCCTGAAACGGATCATTTACACTGACTACTTTCTTGTCCTCTTTACCTACATGCTTCTTAAACCATCACAATCAGGTTTTCGACTCCACACACTAAGGTTAACAATGATCTCCTTATCATCAAATCCAACTACTTTGTGCTAATCTTTCTAGACCTCTAGGGTGCCTTCGGCACTGTGGACCAACCCCTTCTTGGAACGCTTTCAGCCGTCGATTTTGCTTATGTGACACTAGCCTGGTTCTTCTCCTAACTCTCTGGCCGTTTCTCGATTTCATTCACTGGCTCTACTTCTGCCTCACTTCCCTGAACTCCCTCCTTGAGTGCTCCTCAGGTGTCCATTCTGCTTCCCTACTCTTTCTACCCTGCACCCATTCTCTTGGGAAGCTCATCCACTCACTTGGATTCAGCCCCCGCGTCTCAGTGGACCACTTCTAAATCCAAGTCTCTAGTCCTGAAACCGCAATCTCACATTTCCTCTTGCCTGCAGGATATTTTCACTTGTTTTTTCTGCCAGCACTTCAAACTTCCTCAGTGAACTATTTTGCATCCCTTCGGTTGTTTTTGTGGCCCTTCAAAAGAATCTCTCTAGCTTCTCTATAGCCTTTGGAAAGTGCAGTGACCTAAACTGAATGTATCACTGGCCAGTGTAGACTATAATGAAAGAATCACTTCCTGACTCCTACCTATCAAAATCTGATTGATACACCCAAAACAGTGTTCACGTTTTTTTCGCAATAACATCACTTCATTCCAGACTCATCTTTTCTGGTCATCTGTGACACTCTGATTGTGCTGTAAGTTTTTTTTTCCTAGTATACTTGTGTTGTAGGGTGTGGAGCTAGGAGTCAGGACATGAGGGCTCTGCTCCCAGCTCTGCCACTAGCCTGCTGGGTGATCCCATCCAAGTCACTTAACCTTTCCATGCCTCAATTACCTCATTTGTGAAATGGGGATGAGCTACTTGTCTCACTCTACTGGACAGTCATGCGGTGAGATCAAAATGTAATAACTGGTGTGAGAGCTTTAATTGAAAAATTAGAGTGTTGAATAAACAGAAGGTCTTACAAGGAACACGAAGTAAGAAATGCTCATTTGGTGATGACAATTCCCAGAAGTCCCAGGGCTGGGATATTTACAGCCCAATGATAGTGACTGCTGTACGTTTTAAGAGCTCTGCCAATATTTCTAGAACTCTGCATTTGTCTGGAAGGGGTAGGAGTACTGATATAGTCCAAAGCTTGTAACAAAGTGATCCAATCTGTTCACTTAAGGGAGGAATTTTCTAATTTTCTTTTTGAAAGTATATCAGTTCTTTGTGCAGGCATTCCATAAGTTCGCTAATAAAATGGTCAACGTCACCACAGTGACCGATTTCCTGCTCATGGGATTCTCTGACATCTGGGAGCTGCAAGTGATATACGCCACGCTGTTCCTCCTGGTCTACCTGCCAGCCCTGACGGGGAATCTTCTCATCATCGCCATCACCACCCTCGACCGGCGCTTCTACACCCCTATGTACTTCAGCCTCAAGCATCTGTCCATCCTCGATCTCTGCTACATTTCTGTCACAGTCCCCAAATCCATCACCAATTCCCTGACCAACAGCTGTTCTATCTACTACTGGGGTTATGTTGCCCAACTCTTTTTAACAATTATGTTGGCTATTTCAGAGTTGTTCATCCTCACTGTGATATCCTATGACAGCTACATGGCCATCTGCCGTCCCCTCCACTATGAGGTCATCATGAACAGAGGGGCCTGTGTGCAGATGGCAGTTGCTACCTGATTCAGTGGCGGGGCTGCTTGTGGGGATGTACTCAGCGGGAGCATCACATTAAGCTTCTGCAGAACTAATATGATCCAACTGTTCTTCTGTGATGTCCCCTCCCCGCTGAACATCTCCTGTTCTGAAAGGCACATTGTCGATGATATCAGTGTAGTCCTTGGTATGAGCTTTGGTTTCATCTCCTTCATGTCCATCATCATTTCATACATTTACATCATCTCCACCCTGCTGACATTCCCATACACTGAGAGCTCCTCCAAAGGTTTCTCCACCTGCCTGTCTCACCTTGCCCTCATCATGTTTTTTTCTCTCTACCGGAGCCTTTGCCTACCTGAGACCACCTTCAGACTCCCCGTCGGCCCTGGACATGATGGTGTCTGTGTTCTACACCGTCGTGCCCCCAACCCTGAACCCCCTCATCTACAGCCTAAGGACCAGGGACATGAAGGCCACCCTTAATAAGGTTTGGGACTGAAACCCATTTCTCTAAGGTTGAACACCCCTTTATTTGGCTGGTCACTGACCCTGGTATAAGCGTATCACACAGAAATCAATCAATCAATCAATCAATTAATCATATTTATTGAGCGCTTACTCTGTGCAGAGCACTGTACTAAGCGCTTGGGAAGTGCAAGTTGGCAACATATAGAGACAGTCCCTACCCAACAGTGGGCTCACTGTCTAGAAGGCGGAGACAGAGAACAAAACCAAACATATTAACAAAATAAAATAAATAGAATAGATATGTACAAGTAAAATAAATAAATAGAGTAATAAATATGTACAAACATATATACATATATACAGGTGTTGTGGGGAAGGGAAGGAGGTAAGATGGGGGGATGGAGAGGGAGACGAGGGGGAGAGGAAGGAGAGGGCTCAGTGTGGGAAGGCCTCCTGGAGGAGGTGAGCTCTCAATAAGAGAACTAGCTTGGCGGATGTGCAGAGGGAGGTCATTCCAGGCCAGGGGGGATGACGTGGGCCGGGGGTCGATGGCGGGACAGGCGAGAACGAGGCACGGTGAGGAGATTAGCGGCAGAGGAGCGGAGGGTGCGGACTGGGCTGTAGAAGGAGAGAAAGGAGGAGAGGTAGGAGGGGGCGAGGTGATGGACAGCCTTGAAGCCGAGGGTGAGGAGTTTCTGCCTGATGCGCAGATTGATTGGTAGCCACTGGAGATTTTTGAGGAGGGGAGTAACATGACCAGAGCGTTTCTGAACAAAGACAATCTGGGCCGCGGCATGAAGTATGGATTGAAGTGGGGAGAGACACGAGGATGGGAGATCAGAGAGGAGGCTGATGCAGTAGTCCAGACCGGATAGGATGAGAGCTTGAACGAGCAGGGTAGCTGTTTGGATGGAGAGGAAAGGGCGGATCTTGGCAATGTTGTGGAGCTGAGACCGGCAGGTTTTGGTGAAGGCTTGGATGTGAGGGGTGAACGAGAGAGCGGAGTCGAGGATGACACCACGTTTGCGGGCTTGTGAGACGGGAAGGATGGTCGTGCCGTCAACAGTGATGGGAAAGTCAGGGAGAGGGCAGGGTTTGGGTGGGAAGACAAGGAGTTCAGTCTTGGACATGTTAAGTTTTACGTGGCGGGCAGACATCCAGATGGAGATGGTGGACTGATCTAATGGTGGAGTAAGTGCCTGTCCCACCCAAGAATCATAATCTAACTCTGACCACAGTAACAGACTCCTTGCTGACCTCCCTGTCTTCTGTCTCTCCCCTCTCTAATCCATACATCACTTTGCTGCCCTGATCATTTTTCAGAGGCCCATGCGGGACAGGGACTATATCCAACCTGATTATCTCTGATCTATCCAAGCACTTAGTACAATTCTTAACTCACAGGAAGCACTTAAAATACTATGGCTGTTAGTCATGTTGAGTTTAAAATGTCAGTGAGACATCCCTGTGGATATGATATAGAGAGGAGAGAAGATGTGAGATTGCCCCATCCTGGATAATTGGAGCAGGGCCTGCTGGGGGTCCCAGCTGGGATGGGGGCTGGGTAGTCTCTCTCCTGGGCAACAGGCCAATGACAATAGGGTGACCAGGATCACAGGCTGCATTTCCTTTTCCCTCCAAAATGCAACTGGAAAGGAAACTGTCCTTCCTTTCTGCCGGCGGCAGGTTTACCTTGGTGAGGGGACTAAATCAATCAACCAGTAGAACGTATTGACCGCCTACCACGTATATGCTTAGGGAAACAAGATTGCCTCCGGTAACAGGGACAGGCCAGAGAGCCAGAGGACCTGGGTTCCAATCCTGACAGCCATTTGCCTGATGTATGATCTTGGGAAGTCTCTTAAATTATCTTTACCTCAGTCTACTCTTCTGTAATATAGGGATTCAATAGTTCTCATTCTTACTTAGACTGTGAACTCCGTGTGGGAGAGGGACTGAGTCCATTTCAGATATCCTATATCTACCCCATTGTTTGCAACATTGCTTGGCACTTAGTAAGCACCTAATAAACACCACAAATTATTGCTATTTTATTGTTATTCTTATTATCATTATCATAAATGATATTATAGCATAGACTAAGTGATTGAGGGAGTTCAACTGAAAAACAAGACGAAGTCCCTGCCTTCAAGGGATTGACAGAATATACTGAGAGTGCTCACTGTGGCCTCATTCTTCTGGCCAGCAGCAAAATCTTCTTGTTTCCTCCTTCATGGGTCAATTGATCAGTCAATGGTATTTACTGAGTGCTTACTGTGTGCAAAACCCTCCTATGCACTTGGGAAAGTACAACAGAGTCGATAGACTCTGATCCCTGACCAGAAAGAGTCTACAATCTACAGGGGAAAGAGGTGGAGCGGGGCGGGGGGGGGGGGGGGCAGATTTTGACTGCAGGCGTGGTCCTCTGTTTTGCTGTATGCTTTACCGCACTACAACTGAAGTCCAGGGCACAGATTTCTCTCAGTTCTGAAGGGTGATCCTTTGGCTTTCTCATCCTTCCCAGGTCCATGGCGGCTTGAGCCTAACTTGGAGTTTACCTAGCTGAACTTGATCACTCTTGTCTGCTTGCTACTGCCTTGGCCTGTACATGGGAACCAACTCGATGAATACATATGTGGGAGCTGTGAGCAGTCTTGAGAGTTTCAATCAGTCACTCAATCAGTGGTTTTATTGATTGCTTACTGTATTACAAACACTATACTAAGCAGCTGGGTCAGTAACTGGGTCCTCCCCCTTCTCTTTCCTTCCCTTCCTTTGAAGCCCACATTATTCGCCTCTACCACCCCCTCCAGATTCTTGTAGCCATCATCTACCGCCCTCCCGACCCCACTTCCAACTTCTTTAACGACATTGACCCTTTCCTCACCTTCCTTCTCTCCTTCTCCATGCCCACTCTGATCCTCTGAGACTTCAACATCCACGTGGATATCCCTGATGACTCCTCTGCCGCCCGCCTTCTATCTCTCCTCGACGCTGCCAACCTCTTCCTCCACCCACCTCACCCACTCACCAACTTGGTCATACCCTCGACCTCATCATCTCCTATCGCTGCACTGTGTCCACCATCATCAACTCTGAAATCCCTCTCTCTGATCATAATCTTCTCACCTGCATCCTGACTCACATTCCTTTCCCCTGTAAATCCATATTACTCCCTCACAGAGATCTCCACTCTCTTGACCCCATCCATCTTTCGGAGCGCCTCACACCCCACCTCGCCGCCCTCTCCTCTCTACCCAGTCTTGATGATCAGATTACTGCTCTCAACTCTACCCTTTCTATTCACCTAGACTCACTCACTCCCCTTTCCCTTCGCCGCTCTCACTAACCACTAACCCACAGCCCTGGATCACAGCCACTGTCCGCCTCCTTTGCTCTGATGCTCGAGATGCCGAACACTGCTGGCGAAAGTCTAAACACCATGCCAACCTCGTTCACTACAAGTTTATCCTTTCCTGCCTTAACTCAGCCCTCTCCTCTGCCAGACAAAACTATTTCTCCTCCCTTATTGACACCCATGCCCATCGCCCCCGCCAGCTCTTCCGTACATTCAACTCCCTTCTCAGGCCCCCGGTTCCTCCCCATCCTCCTTCCCTCACCCCCAACGAATTGGCCTCCTACTTCATTGACAAACTTAAATCCATCAGGTCCGCCCTCCCCAAAGTCACTCCCCCCCCCTTCTCCAACCCCCCGGCTCTCAACACTCTCTGCTACTCTCCCATCCTTCCCAGCAGTATCCTCAGAGGAGCTCTCATCCCTTGTCTCAAGTGTTACTCCGGCCACCTGTGCTTCTGACCCCATTCCCTCTCATCTCATGAAATCTCTCGCTCCATCCCTTCTCCCCTCCATAACCTCCATCTTCAAGCGCTCACTCTCCACTAGTTCCTTCCCCTCTGCCTTCAAACATGCCCATGTCTCTCCCATCCTAAAAAAACCCTCTCTTGACCCCACGCCACCTTCTAGTTATCGCCCCATATCTCTCCTACCGTTCCTTTCCAAACTCCTTGAACGAGTTGTCTACACGCGCTGCCTCGAATTCCTCAACAACAACACTCTCCTCGACACCCTCCAGTCTGGCTTCCGTCCCCTACATTCCACGTAAAATGCCCTCTCAAAGGTCACCAATGACCTCCTGCTTGCAAAGTCCAACGGCTCCTACTCTATACTAATCCTCCTTGACCTCTTAGCTGCCTTCGACACTGTAGACCACCCCCTTCTCCTCAACACGCTATCTGACCTTGGCTTCACAGACTCCGTCCTCTCCTGGTTCTCCTCTTATCTCTCCGGTCGTTCATTCTCAGTCTCTTTTGCAGGCTCCTCCTCCCCCTCCCATCCCCTTACTGTGGGGGTTCCCCAAGGTTCAGTGCTTGGTCCCCTTCTGTTCTCGATCTACACGCACTCCCTTGGTGACCTCATTCGCTCCCACGGCTTCACCTATCATCTCTACGCTGATGACACCCAGATCTACATCTCTGCCCCTGCTCTCTCCCCCTCTCTCCAGGCTCGCATCTCCTCCTGACTTCAGGACATCTCCATCTGGATGTCTGCCCGCCACCTAAAACTCAACATGTCGAAGACTGAACTCCTTGTCTTCCCTCCCAAACCCTGCCCTCTCCCTGACTTTCCCATCTCTGTTGACGGCACTACCATCCTTCCCATCTCACAAGCCCACAACCATGGTGTCATCCTCGACTCCACTCTCTCGTTCACCCCTCACATCCAAGCCGTCACCAAAACCTGCCGGTCTCAGCTCCGCAGCATTGCCAAGATCCGCCCTTTCCTCTCCATCCACACCACTACCCTGCTCGTTCAAGCTCTCATCCTATCCCGTCTGGACTACTGCATCAGCCTTCTCTCTGATCTCTCATCCTCGTGTCTCTCCCCACTTCAATCCATACTTCATGCTGCTGCCCGGATTGTCTTTGTCCAGAAACGCTCTGGGCATGTTACTCCCCTCCTCAAAAATCTCCAGTGGCTTCCAATCAATCTGCACATCAGGCAGAAACTCCTCACCCTCGGCTTCAAGGCTCTCCATCAACTCGCTCCCTCCTACCTCACCTCCCTTCTCTCCTTCTACAGCCCACCCCGCACCCTCCGCTCCTCTGCCGCTAATCTCCTCACCGTACCTCGTTCTCGCCTGTCCCGCCATCGACCCCCGGCCCACGTCATCCCCCGGGCCTGGAATGCCCTCCCTCTGCCCATCCGACAAGCTAGCTCTCTTCCTCCCTTCAAGGCCCTACTGAGAGCTCACCTACTCCAGGAGGCCTTC
>NW_024044980.1:0-66391 GCF_015852505.1 Tachyglossus aculeatus | reverse complement strand
ACACTTTGCAGTGAGGACAAAAAATTCTTAAGAACCAAAGAAGATCACTAGGAAGAGCTGTGATATACAACGCAGAAAGGAGATGGAGCTGTCACTGGTCCAGGAGTTGACAATGGATTTGGGGACCGTGGTAGAAATGTAGCAGAGGTCTATGAAGGACAAGGTCTTGAGAAAGAGGTACATGGGGGTGTGGAGACGCTGGTCGAGGGTGGTAACAGCAATAATGAGGAGATTCCCCAGAAGGGCGGCCAGGTAGACAAGGAGAAACAGCGTGGCATAGACCAGCTGCAGCTCCCGGATGTCAGAGAACCCCAGGAGGAGGAATTCAGCCACCGCGGAGATGTTGGTCATTTCTGGGAGATGATGCCGACTCCCTGGAAAGGAAAAGAGGAACTTCAATTTAGAAACATTGGCATTCCCCTCCAGACTGTATGTTACTTTTGGGCAGGTAACATTTCTACAAATTATATCATATTGTACTCTCTCAAGCACTTGGTACAGCGCTCTACACACTGTAAGTGATCAATAAATAGGATTGATTCCCATTTCAATAAACAAAGCAGTTGCATTCATTGATCACCTATAGAGTTCAACAGTATTGATACATGTTGAGGTATGAACACATCAATTAATAGCTCAAGGGTATTTACTGAATACTCCCTGTGTGTAAAGCACAGTACTAAATGCTTGGGAGAGTTCAATCCAATGGAGTTGGCAGTTATTTTTCTGTTCACCAGGAGGTAACAGTCTAGTGGGTAGACTACTCTGCATACCATAAATGCTTAATAAATACGACGGATTGATAGCATCGATGAAGTAATCAACACTAATTCCTTTTGGAGTTTGCCAGCGTTTAGAACAGTGCTTCACACATAGTGAGCATTTAACAAATATAATAATACTACTAATAATAATAACAGCATTTATTAAGCACTTACTATGTGCAAAGCACTGTACTAAGGGCTGGGGAGGATACAAGGTGATCAGATTGTCCCACGGGGTGGGGGTGGGGGGCTCACAGTCTTAATCCCCATTTTACATCATCATTATCATTCAATCTACCTGTTGTATTTGTCACCTGTAGTGTACAATAGTATTAATATGTGTAGTGGTCTGGCATGTCTTGACTTATGCTGTCGATTCGCCTCCGACCCATAGTGACTCCATGGACGTATCTCTCCCAGAATGCCCCACCTCCATCTGCAAGCATTCTGATACTGTATACATAGAGTTTTCTTAGTAAAAACAGAGGAGTGGTTTACCATTGCGTTCTTCCACCCAGTAAACTTGAGTCTCCACCCTCGACTCTCTCCCCTACCACTGCTGCCCAGAACAGGTGCGTTGTGACTTGAAGCAGATTGCCTTCCACTCACTAGCCACTGTACAAGCTATTGTACAAATGAGGAAAATGAATCCGATTGAGGTTTGGTTGACTCCCATCAACTCCTTGCCATTAGCTTCAAGGCTTTTTACCGGTGTTCTCCTCAGTGTTTCCCTTCCCTTTTCACCAACTCCCCTCCAGCCCTTGGAGATAGATCTTCTCCCTCTGCCTCTCCAAGGATATTCCCTTATCCAACACATGGCTAAGATCCATCATTCTGCCCGAATCTCCCTCTCCCTCCAAATTTGCCCAGGTTGATGTTTCTTCTCTCCATGTCATATCTGCCAGATGCCACCTCTGCATTTATACATTCACAACTGCTCATAGCTCTAACCTGCCTTTAGAGTCACATCACTATGTAAGAACTTATTAAGCTGTGCATTAACATTTTCATGATCATTTTCCCCTAGTTGTAAATTATTTTGGCTCAGTCTAGCCCAGCAGACTGGCAAGTCCAGGAGGGAAGGGATTGAATCTCTTACCTCCATTGTGTTCACCAGACATTTCTGCCATGAAGGAGTTGATGATAGTACTGGTGCTCTAGAACTAGTCACACCCTCTCATTCCTTCCCTGTCATTTCCCACCTGAAACATTTTCTGACGTCCAGGACCCACTTCTGGCCACAGTGACCACAGCATAATGCTGACGCTCTGCTGCGGGGCCCCAGCCAGCGACTCAGACACACACACACACACACACACACACACACACACACACACACACACACACACGCACTCCTTTCAACTGACTGTGGCTGCTTACACATAAATACATCCAGTCACACCAACCCACACCTATTTAGCCACTCATTTACTCATTTCACTATTTGCTAATGCATCACTCCCCCAACCCAGAATTGTACCTGGAGAGTTTCCAGTACTCTACCAGTCTCGGCTACCAGACGGACGGTTAAGCAGCGGCTACCCGTTCCGTTCCTAGCTTAGGCAGTGGCTAGCGGGTGGAAGGCAATCTACTGCAAGTCAAAACTTGCCTGTGCTGGGCAGCAGTGTCATGGGAAATAGTCGAGGAGGAGGCTCACGTTTACTGCAGGGAAGAAGGCAATGGTAAACCACTTGTGTATTTTTACCAAGAAAACTCTATGGATGAACTACCAGAACATTTACAGTTGGAGAATGGGGCATTCCTGAAGAGATACGTCCATTCATTCGCTATGGTTCAGAGATGACATGAAAGCATAAGAGAAGACAAAGAAGCGCTCAAACATCTCTCCTCCAAACCCTTCACTGACACCATGACACTGACACAACACCGACACAACAAATATGATTGTGGTTCTCAGAGGAAAATGAAACAGACTGAAGCCTGACTGGCTCCAATCAACTCCTTGCCACTAGCTTCAAGGCTTTAGAACCGTGTCCTCCTTGTTTCCCTTTCTGTCTTTACCAGCTACCCTCTAGACCTTGGAAATAGAGCTCCTCCCTTTTCCTCTCCTCCTCCTCCCCTCCCCATGCTCCCCGCTCCTGCCACCCTACCCCCTTCCCCTCCCCTCAGCACTTGTGTATATTTTTACATATTTATTACTCAATTCATTTCACTAATGATGTGTATATAGCTATAATTCTATTTATCCCGTTGGTATTGTCACCTGTCTATTTGTTTTGTTTTGTTGTCTGTCTCCCCCTTCTAGATGGTGAGCCCGTATTTAGGTAGGGACCTTCTCTATATGTTGCCGATTTGTACTTCCCAAGCACTTTGTACACTGCTCTGCGCACAGTAAGCGCTCAATAAATACGACTGAAATAATGAATGAATGAAAGAGGACATTCCCTTCTCCAAAACATGGCTTAGATCCTTCTTTCTTCCCGAATCTCCTTCTCCCTTCAAATTTGCCCAAATTGATGTTTCTTCTCCCCATGCCAAATCAGGGCAAATCCCACCTCTGCATTTACACATTCACAACTGCTCATTGCACTTCCCTACCTATAGATTCACATTACTAAACATTTATTAATCTGTGCATCCACCTTTCCATTCTCATTTCCCCCTAGCTGTAGCTTCTTTTGAGTCAGTCTAGCACCGGCAGACTGGTAAGCCCAGGAGGGAAGGGACTGAATCTCTTACCTCCACTGTGTTCACCCAACATTCCTGCATGGAGGAGTTGATGATAGTGCTCCTGGTCTAAAACCAATCACACCCTCTCATTCCCTCCATGTCATTTCTCACCAGAAACATTTTCTGATGTCCAGGACCCACTCTGGGCCGAAGTGACCACAGCATAATGTGGATGCTGTGCTGCACGGCCACGGGCAGGAAGCGACTTCCATGTTAGCTGGATGGAGGTGGATGAGGAAATCTACATCTCTGCCCCTGCTCTCTCTCCGTCCCTCCAGGCTTGCATCTCCTTCTGCCTTCAGGACATCTCCATCTGGATGTCTGCCCACCACCTAAAACTCAACGTGTCCAAGACTGAACTACTTGTCTTCCCTCCCAAACCCTGCCCTCTCCCTGACTTTCCCATCACTGTTGACGGCATATCATCCTTCCCATCTCACAAGCCCGCAACCTTGGTGTCAACCTTGACTCCTTGACTCCGCTCTCTCGTTCACCCCTCACATCCAAGCCGTCACCAAAACCTGCCGGTCTCAGCTCCGCAACA
This sequence comes from Tachyglossus aculeatus, assembly GCF_015852505.1. Taxonomy (NCBI): domain Eukaryota; kingdom Metazoa; phylum Chordata; class Mammalia; order Monotremata; family Tachyglossidae; genus Tachyglossus; species Tachyglossus aculeatus. The sequence continues at coordinate 62,392 of NW_024044980.1, read as the reverse complement.
TTGCCAAGATCCACCCTTTCCTCTCCATCCAAACCACTACCCTGCTCGTTCAAGCGCTCATCTTATCCCGTCTGGATTACTGTATCAGCCTCCTCTCCGATCTTCCATCCTCCTGTCTCTCCCCACTTCAATCCATACTTCACACTGCTGCCCGGATTGTCTTTGTCCAGAAATGCTCTGGGCATGTTACTCCCCTCCTCAAAAATCTCCAGTAGCTACCAATCAACCTACGCATCAGGCAAAAACTCCTCACCCTCGTCTTCAAGGCTCTCCATCACCTCGCCTCCTCTTACCTCACCTCCCTTCTCTCTTTCTACAGCCCAGCCCGCACCCTCTGCTCCTCTGCCACTAATCTCCTCACCGTGCCTCGTTCTCGCCTGTCCCACTGTCGAGCCCTGGCCCACATCATCCCCCTGGCTTGGAATGCTCTCCCTCCGTACATCCCCCAAGCTAGCTCTCTTCCTCCCTTCAAGGCCCTACTGAGAGCTCACCTCCTCCAGGAGGCCTTCCCAGACTGAGCCCCCTCCTTCCTCTCCACTTCCCCTTCCCCACTCCCCGAATTACCTCCTTCCCCTCCCAATCCCCCCCACCTTACCTCCTTCCCCTCCCCACAGCACCCATATATATATGTATATATGTTTGTACGTATTTATTACTTTATTTATTCATTTATTTGTACATATTTATTCTATTTATTTTATTTTGTTAATATATTTTGTTTTGTTCTCTGTCTCCCCCTTCTAGACTGTGAGCCCACTGTTGGGTAGGGACCGTTTCTATATGTTGCCAACTTGTACTTTCCAAACATTTAGTACAGTGCTCTGCACACAGTAAGCGCTCAATAAATATGATTGAATGAATGAATGAATGAATGATGAACGGGAGATGAGTGATGATTGGGGCCACTGCACTGTCAAATACGTACCCTCCTGAAAGCTCACCTGCCCCTCTGTCGTTGTAGCCCTGCCCCAAAGTGCGACACTGCCCCCATGTGTGAGCACTTCCCCTGAATGGCTCCATCTCTTGCATCCCCATCCTGGTCTTTCCCTCCCGCTCCACCATCCCCCGGTCACACTCACTGGGGCAGCATAGGGCTGGAGGGCTCTGACTTCGGCTGGCTTAGGATGGTCCTCTCTCCACTCCAGTTCTTGGGTGCAGCCGGCTATGAAGGAAGGGATTGCGTGGCACCTTCAGCTCCTCTCTGATCTCCTTTGGGCAGGGAGATGTTCTCCAGAGAGTCCCCCGTCCCCAGAGATAACGAGGCCACTGCGTTACAGGTGGTTACAGGTGATACACGAGAGGCAGAGCTTCTCATTCAGTCAATGGAACGATTTCATTTTCTGACACCTTCGGATTGCAAAGCTAGACAGAGCAAGACAGTCCTCTGAATCCATCCTATGGTTCTCCCCCAGGCTGAGTGGGGTGGGGCAGGGGGCTGAGGTTTTGAGAATGGGCTGATGGGAAGGAGAAATTCCTGGCTTGAGGAAGAATAGGATGGAAATGGCTCCTCCTGTTGTGATGATGCATTAACCTGGGTTCTGGAAACTAGAGTTCCATCAGTGAATGTCTCTGTCCACTTTCAAACACCATTATTATGATTATTATCACTTTTATTATTCGGTGTTAACAATTTCTGTGTCAACGTCTGTGCCACGTGATGAAGCAGAAACAAAATAATTCAATTGATCGATGGAATGTGTTGTGTGTTTACTGTGGGCAGAACATTGTAGTAAGCTCTTTGAAAAGTACAATACAATGGAGTTGGTAGATTCAATCAGTGCCCACAATGGGTTTGCAGCCCAAAGATGAAATTACAATCCAATCAGACACGTTTTCTGTCCCACAAGGGCTCAGAGTGTAAGAGGAAGTGAGAGCCCAGGAATGGTAAGACACTAAGGCCAGGTCACACAGCAGGCCAGTGGACAAGCTGGGATTAGAACTCAGGTGATGTGACACCCACTCATGTGCCATTTAGCCATGAAGCCTCCTAGGGAATGCATTGTCAATCACGACCTAGTCCTGTCAGCCAACCTCCCGGACCTTGACAAATCCTGAATATCCAGAGTTGTTCTTTGGGCCTTTGGTTCAGTGGTATATATTCATTCATTCATTCATTCATTCATTCAATTGTATTTATTGAGCCCTTACTGTGTGCAGAGCACTGTACTAAGCGCTTGGGAAGTACAAGTTGGTAACATATAGAGACAGTCCCTACCCAACAGTGGGCTCACAGTCTAGAAGGGGGAGACAGAGAACAGAACAAAACATATTAACAAAATAAAATGAATAGAATAAATATGTACAAATAAAATAAATAAATAAATAGAGTAATAAATACATACAAACATATATACAGGTGCTGTGGGGAGGGGAAGGAAGTAAGGAAGGAGGTAAGGCAGGGAGGATGGAGAGGGGGACGAAGGGGAGAGAAAGGAGGGAGCTCAGTCTGGGAAGGCCTCCTGGAGGAGGCGAGCTCTCAGTAGGGCCTTGGAGGGAGGAAGAGAGCTAGTTTGGTGGATGTGCAGAGGGAGGGCATTCCAGGCCAGGGGGATGATGTGGGCTGGGGGTCGATGGCGGGACAGGCGAGAACAAGGCACAGTGAGATTAGCGGCAGAGTAGCGGAGGGTGTGGGCTGGGCTATCAGAAGGAGAGAAAGGAGGTGAGGTAGGAGGGGGCGAGGTGATGGAGAGCCTTGAAGCCGAGGGTGAGGAGTTTTTGCCTGATGTGTAGGTTGACTGGTAGCCACTGGAGATTTTTGAGGAGGGGAGTAACATGCCCAGAGCGTTTCTGGATAAAGACAATCCGGGCAGCAGTGTGAAGTATGGATTGAAGTGGGGAGAGACAGGAGGATGGGAGATCGGAGAGGAGGCTGATACAGTAATCCAGACGGGATAGGATAAGAGCTTGAATGAGCAGGGTATTGGTTTAGATGGAGAGGAAAGGGAGGATCTTGACAATGTTGCGGAGCTGAGACCGGCAGGTTTTGGTAATGACTTGGATGTGAGGGGTGAACGATAGAGCGGAGTCGAGGATGACACCAAGATATGTCTAATGGCAATTCCTTTTTTAAGGTGGGGTAGGGGATTATTGGTACATGGACACAGACATTTTGTCCCAGGATGGATGTTGGGGGAAGAATGTCCCCTTTAGAATTCTGCCCAGAGCAGCCTTCAGATCCCTGTTCCTCAGGCTGTAGAAAAGAGGGTTCACAGTGGGGGGCACCACGGTGTAGAACATGGAAACCAACATGTCTAGAGCAGAGGGTGAGTCTGAAGGTGGTTTGAGATAGGCAAACGCTGCGGTAAAGAGAAAAATGATGATGACAGTGAGATGGGGCAGGCAGGTGGAGAAGGCTTTGGTTCGGCCCTCGAAGGACGGCATCCTCAGCACGGCTGAGAAGATCAAGATGTAGGAGAGGATGATGTAAATGAAGCAGACGGCATCTAAGACTAACCCAACAGCCACACTCACGTCAATGGCAATGTGGACTTCAGAGCAGGAGATCTTCAGTAGAGAGGGGACGTCACAGAAGAGCTGCTGAACAGCATTCGACCCACAAAAGGTCAGTGAGAAGGTAGAAGTTGAAAGCAAGACTGCAAACAGACCCCCAGTGAGCCATGACACTGCTAGTATGCACAGACAGGCTGTTTCATTCATGATGAGCTCATAGTGCAGTGGGGAGCAGATGGCGGCATAGCAGTCATAAGACATTGCAGTGAGGACTAAAAACTCTGAAATACCAAAGAAGATCACTAGGAAGAGCTGTGAGACACATCCCAGAAAGGGGATGGAGCTGTCACTGGTCAAGGAGTTGACAATGGATTTGGGTACCGTCGTAGAAATGTAGCAGAGGTCTATGAAGGACAGGTTCTTGAGAAAGAAGTACATGAGGGCATGGAGACGCTGTTCGAGGGTGGTGACAGCAACAATGAGGAGATTCCCCTGAAGGGCCGCTAGGTAGACAAGGAGGAACAGCGTGACATAGACCAACTGCAGCTCCCGGATGTCAGAGAACCCCAGGAGGAGAAATTCAGCCACTGTGGAGATGTTGGTCATTTCTAGGAGGTGATGCTGACTCCCTGGAAAGGAGGAGGGGAACTTCAATTCGGAAACATTGGCATTCCCTCCAGTCTGTAAGTTGGGCAGGTAACACTTCTACTAATTATATCATAGCGTACCCTCCCAAGCACTTAGTACAGCGCTCTAAACACTGTACGTGATCAATAAATATGATTGATTCCCATTTTAATAAATAAAGCAGTTGTATTCATTGATCACCTATAGAGTTCAATAGTATTGATACATGTAGGGGTATGAACACATCAAGCAATAGCTCAGTGGCATTTACTGAATACTCAATGTGTGCAGAGCACTGTATTAAGTGCTCCTATTCTATTCTAATCCTCCATGACCTCTCAGCTGCCTTCGACACTGTGGACCACCCCCTTCTCCTCAACACGCTATGCAACCTCGGCTTCACAGACTCTGTCCTCTCCTGGTTCTCCTCTTATCTCTCCGGCCGTTCATTCTCAGTCTCCTTTGCAGGCTCCCCCTCCCCCTCCCATCCCCTTACTGTAGGGGTTCCTCAAGGGTCAGTTCTTGGTCCCCTTCTGTTCTCTACCTACACTCACTCCCTTGGTGAACTCATTCGCTCCCACGGCTTCAACTATCATCTTTACGCTGATTACACCCAAATCTACATCTCTGCCCCTGCTCTCTGCCACCCTCCAGGCTCGTGTCTCCTCCTGCCTTCAGGACATCTCCAACTGGATGTCTGCCCGCCATCTAAAACTCAGTACGTCCAAGACTGAACTGCTTATCTTCCCTCCCAAACCCTGCCCTCTTCCTGAATTTCCCATCACTGTAGACGGCACTACCACCCTTCCACATCGCACAAGCCCGCAACCTTGGTGTCATCTTCGACTCGGCACTCTCGTTCACCCGACACATCCAATCCGTCATCAAAACCCGCTGGTCTCACCTCCACAACATCATCAAGATCCGCCCTTTCCTCTCCGTCCAAACCGCTACCTTGCTGGCTCAATCTCTCATTTTATCCCGACTGGATTACTGCATCAGCCTTAGTGCTCTGCACACAGTAAGCCCTCAATAAATATGATTGAATCAGCCTCCTCTCTGATCTCCCATCCTCCTGTCTCTTTGCACTTCAGTCTATACTTCACTCTGCTGCCCAGATCATCTTTCTGCAGAAACGCTCTGGGCATGTTACTCCCCTCCTCAAAAATCTCCAGTGGCTGCCTGTCAACCTACGCATCAAGCAAAAACTCCTCACTCTCGGCTTCAAGGCTGTCCATCTCCTCGCCCCCTTCCCACCTCAACTCCCTTCTCTCCTTCTACAGCCCAGCCCACACCCTCTGCTCCTCTGTCGCTAACCTCCTCACTGTACCTCATTCTCGCCCTTCCCACCATCGACCCCCGGCCCACGTCCTTTCCCTGGCCTGAAATGCCCTCCCTCCACACATCCGCCAAGCTAGCTCTCCTCCTCCTTTCAAAGCCTTACTGAGAGCTCCCCTCCTCCAGGAGGCCTTCCCAGACTGAGCCCCCCTTTTCCTCTCCTTATCCCCATCCCCCCACCCTATCTCCTTCCCCTCCCCACAGTATTTGTATATATATTTGTACAGATGTATTACTCTATTTATTTTACTTGTACATATTTACAATTCTATTTATTTTGTTAATGATTCGCATAGAGCTTCAATTCTATTTATTCTAACAATTTTGACACCTGCCCACATGTTTCGTTTTGTTGTCTTTCTCCCCATTCTAGACTGTGAGCCCGTTGTTGGGTAGGGACCGTCTCTCTATGTTTCCGACCTTTGTACTTCCCAAACGCTTAGTACAGTGTTCTGCACACAGTAAGCACTTAATAAATACGATTGATTGAATGAATGAATGGTTGGGAGAGTTCAGTCCAATGGAGTTGGCAGATATTTTCCTGCCCACCAGGAGGTTACAGTCTAGTAGGTAGACTCTGCATACCATACGTGCTTAATAAATACGATGGATTGTTAGCATCGATGAAGTAATCAACAGTAATTCCTTTTGGAGTTTGCCAGTGCTTAGAACAGTGCTTCACACATAGTGAGCGCTTAACAAATACCACCATCATTATTATTAAATTAACCTGTCGTATGTATCTGTCACCTGTAGTGTTCAATAGAACTAATATGTGCAGCAGTCTGGCACGTCTTGACTTATACCGTCGATTCGCCTCTTAGCCATAGCGACTCCATGGATGCATCTCTCCCAGAATGCCCCAACTCCATCGGCAAGTGTTCTGGTACTGTATCCATAGAGTTTTCTTCGTAAAAATAGAGAAGTGGTTTACCATTGCCTTCTTCCACCCAGTAAACCTGAGTCTCCAACCTCGACTATCTCCCCTGCCACTGCTGCCCAGAACAGGTGACTTTTGACTTGGAGCAGAGTGCCTTCCACTCGCTAGCCACTGCCCAAGCTAGGAATGGAATGGGAATCCCTCTACTTGACTCTCCCTCCCTTAGCTGAGAATGGTAGAGTACTGGAAACTCTCCAGGTGTGATCCTGAGAGGGGGCAGGGGTATGTTCCCATCAATCAATCAAACAATGGTATTTACTGAGTACTTGGGCTCAGTCAATTCCCATTCTACAGATGCGGTATTTGAGGCACAGAGAAGCAAAGTGCCTTGCCCAATGTTAACCAGCAGTCGGGGGCAGAGCTAGGATTAGAACCCAGGTCCCCGAGCTCATTGTTGGGTAGGGATTGTCTCTGTTGCTGAATTGTACTTTCCAAGCACTTTGTACAGTTCTCTACAAAAAAGTAAGTACTCAATAAATACGATTAAAAGAATGAATTGATTAATAGCAGAGTCAGGATAAGAACCCAGGTCCCCTTACTACTTCCACTACTATTTGCCTCTCCTGGGCCCAGACACACTTTTTCCCCGGAAGGTAATGGGAGAAGATTCCCTTCTCCTCCTCCCCTCCAGACCTCTGCCGGCCAAGGTTTGTTCACTGCCTCCCCTGCCCCACCTTGGATACACACATAGCCGCCAACACAACAAATCAGATTGTGGTTCTCAGAGGAAAATGAAACAGACTGAAGTCTGGTTGACTCCAATCAACTCCTTGCCACTAGCTTCAAGGCTTTTAACCAGTGTTCTCCTCCATGTTTCCCTTCCCTCTTCACCAACTCCCCTCCAGCCCTTGGAGACAGATCTGCTCCCTGTGCCTCTCCAAGGACATTCCCTTCTCCAACACATGGCTCAGATCCTTCCTTCTTCCCGAATCTCCCTCTCCCTCCAAATTTGCCCAGATAAATGTTTCTTCTCCCCATGCCGAATCAGCCCAGATGCCACCTTTGCATTTACACATTCACAACTGCTCATAGCTCTTCCCTACGTATGGATTCACATTACTATGGAAGAAGTTATTAAGCTGTGCATTCACATCTTCATGCTTATTTCCCCCTAGATGTAAATTATTTTGGATCAGTCTTGCCCAGCAGACTGGTATGTCCAGGAGAGAAAGGACTGAATCTCTTACCTCCATTGTGTTCACCCAACATTTCTGTATGGAGGAGTTGATGATAGTGCTAGTGTTCTAGAACCAATCACGCTTTCTCATTCCCTCCCTGTCATTTCTCACCAGAAACATTTTCTGAGATCCAGAACCCACTCCTGGCCGAGGTGACCACAGCACAATGCTGACGCTGTGCAGCAGGGCCCCAGCCAAACATGTTAGTTGGATGGAGGTGGATGAGGAAGGGGAGACGAGTGATGGTTGGGACCACTGCACTGTCAAATACTTACCCTCCTGAAAGCCCTCCTGCCCCTCTGAGGATGTAGCCCTCTCCTAAAGTCCGACACTGGCCCCATGTGTGAGCATTTCCCCTGAATGGCTCCATCTGTTGCATCGCCATCATGGTCTCTCCCTCCCCCTCCAACACTCCCTGGTCACACTGACTGGGGCAGCGTAAGGCTGCAGGGCTCTGACCTCTGCTAGCTTGGGATGGTCCTCTCTCCACTCCAGTTCTTGGGTGCAGCTGTCTATGAAGGAAGGGACAGCATGGCACCCTCAGCCTCTCTCTTATCTCTTGTGGACGGCGATGTTCTTCAGGGAGTCCCCCATCTCTAAAGATAAAGCAGCCACTGCTCCATGGCGAACCCCTGGAGGATCAACTCAGGGGGGACCTCATGTCCTGGCCGATGCCTAAATCCTCTGCCTGTGAGGTCCCTGAGGTCCTGTGGAGATAAATGCGCAGTTCCTAAAGCTGCAGCAATGGTGCTGAACCCCAGGGTTCCCATGGAAACAACAGCATCTGCATCCCAACATCCCAACTGTTTCTAATATTACTGACAATCTACATCAACTGTGGGTGGTTTCAGCTTCATCTCATATACCACCTTAGACAGCTTCTCATTCAGTCAGTCAATTGTTCAATTTCATTTTCTGACACCTTATGATTTCAAAGCTTGAGAGAGCAAGAGATTCCTCTGAATAGATCTTCTGATCTGCCCCCAGGCTGAGTTGGGTGGGGCAGGGGACTGAGGTTTTGAGAATGGGATGATGAGAAGGAGAAATTCCTGTCTTGAGAAAGAATAAGAAGCAAATGGTTCCTCCTGTTGTGATGACTTACTAACCTGGGTTCTGGAAATTGGAGTTCCAAACTGCTACCTTGCTGGTTCAATCTCTCATCCTATCCCGACTGGATTACTGCACCAGCCTCCTCTCTGATCTCCCATCCTCCTGTCTCTCCCTGGTTTAGTGTATACTTCCTTCTGCTACCCAGATTTTCTCTGTACAGAAACACTCTGGGTATGTCACCTTCGGCCTCAAAAATTTCCACTGGTTGCCTGTCAACCCACGCATCATGCAAATCCCTTCACTCCCAGCTTCAAGACTCTCCGTCACCTCACCCCCATCTACATCACTTCCCTTCTCTCCTTCTACAGCCCAGCCTGCACCCTCCGCTCCTCTGCCACTAACCTCCACTCTGTGCCTCGTTCTTGCCCGTCCCGCCGTCGACCCCTGGCCCACGTCCTTCCCATGGCCTGGAATGCCCTCCTTCCCCACGTCCCCCAAGCTAGCTCTCTTCTTCCCTTCAAAGCCCTACTGAGAGCTCACCTCCTCCAGGAGGCCTTCCCAGACTGAGCCCCCTTTTTCCTCTCCTCCACCCGATCCCCCCCACCCTACTTCCTTCCCCTCCCCACAGCACTGGTATATATTTGTAAGGATTTATGACTCTATTCATTTTACTTGTACATATGTACTACTCTATTTTGTTAATGATGTGCATATAGCTATACTTCTATTTATTCTGACAGTTTTGACACTTGTCTACATGTTTTGTTTTGTTGTCTGTCTCCTCCTTGTAGACTGTGAGCCCGTTGTTGGGTAGGGACCGTCTCTATATGTTACCGACTTGTACTCCCCAAGTGCTTAGTCCAGTGCTCTGCACACAGTAAGTGCTCAATAAATACAATTGAATGAATGGAGATCCCTCAGTGAATGTCTCTATTGCTTTTCAAACACGATGATTATAATTATTTTTATTATTCGGTGTTAACAATTTCTGTGTCAAAGTCTGTGCCACGTGATGATAAATAATTCAATCCATCAATGGTATTTGTTGAGTGTTTACTGTGTGCATTACATTGTACTAAGCACTTTGAAGTGTACAATACAATGGAGTTGGTAGATCCAATCAGTGCCCACAATGAGCTTACAGCCCAAAGATTCATTCATTCATTCAATTGTATTTATTGAGCGCTTACTGTGTGCAAAGCACTGTACTAAGCGCTTGAGAAGTACAAGTTGGCGACATATAGAGATGGTCCCTACCCAACAACGGAGTCACAGTCTAGAAGGGGGAGACAGACAACAAAACAAAACATGTGGACAGGTATCACATCATCAGAATAAACAGAATTAAGGCTAAATGCACATCATTAACAAAATAAATAGAATAGTAAATATGTGCAAGTAAAATAGAGGAATATATCTGTACAAACATATATACAGGTGCTGTGGGGAGGAGAAGGAGGTAGGAAGATGAAATTACGGTCTAAAGAGACACGTTTCCTGTCCCACAGGGGCTCAGCGTGTAAGAGGAACTAAGATCGCAGGAATGGTAAGACACCAACCCCAGGTCACACAGCCGGCCAGGGGCCGAGCTGGGATTAGAACTCAGGTCATGAGACACCCATTCACATGCCATTGAGCCATGAGGCTTCCTAGAGAATGCCTTGCCACTCATGACCTAATCTTATCAGCCAACCTCCCAGACCTTGACAAATCCTGAATATCCGGACTTGTTCTTTGGGACTCTGGGTCAGTGATATATATGGATACGTCTAAGGGCAATTCTTCTTTTAAAGGGGTGGTAGGGGATTATTAGTCCATGGACACAGACATTTTGTCCCAGAATGGGTGCTGGGGGAATGTTCCCTTTAGGATCCTGCCCAGGGCAGCCTTCAGGTCCCTGTTCCTCAGGCTGTAGATAAGGGGGTTCACAGTGGGGGGCACCATAGTGTAGAACATGGAAACCAGCAGACCCAGAGCCGAGGGCAAGTCTGAAGGTGGTCTGAGATAGGTAAATGCTCCAGTAACGAGAAAAATGATGGTGACAGTGAGATGGGTCAGGCAGGTGGAGAAGGCTTTGGTTCGGCCCTCGGAGGATGGCATCCTCAGCATAGCTGAGACGATGAAGATGTAGGAGAGGAAGATGTAAATGAAGCAGAAAATGTTTAAGATGAACCCACCAGCCACACTCACGTCAATGGCAATGTGGACTTCAGAGCAGGTGATCTTCAGCAGAGGGGGGACGTCACAGAAGAAGTGCTCAACAATATTGGACTCACAAAAAGTCAGTGAGAAAGTGGAAGATGAAAGCAAGACTCCAAACAGACCCCCACTGAGCCATGACGCTGCTAGTATGCACACACAGACTGTTTTGTTCATGATGAGCTCATAGTGCAGCGGGGAGCAGATGGTGGCATAGCGGTCATAAGACATTGCAGTGAGGAGAAAAAACTCTGAAGCGGCAAACAAGATCACTAGGAAGAGCTGTGAGACACAACCCAGAAAGGAGATGGAGCTGTCACTGGTCAAGGAGTTGACAATGGATTTGGGGACCGTTGTAGAAATGTAGCAGAGGTCTATGAAGGACAAGTTCTTGAGAAAGAAATACATGGGGGTGAGGAGACGCTGGCCGAGGGTGGTGACAGCAACAATGAGGAGATTCCCCAGAAGAGCCGCCATGTAGACAAGGAGGAGCAGCGTGGCATAGACCAGCTGCAGCTTCTGGATGTCAGAGAACCCTAGGAGGAGGAATTCAGTCACAGTGGAGTTGTTGATCATTTCTGGGAGATGATGCCGGCTCCCTGGAAAGGAAGAGGGGAACTTCAATTTAGAATCACTGGCATTCCCTCCAGACTGTAAGTTCCTTTTGGTCAGGTAACACTTCTACAAATGATGTCATATTGTACTCTCTCAAGCACTTAGTACAGTGCTCTACACACTGTAAGTGACCAGTAAATAGGATTGCTTCCCATTCTAATAAATAAAGCAGTTGTATTCATTGCTCACCTGTAGAGTTCAATAGTATTGATACATGTAGAGGCACAAACCCATCAATCAATAGCTCAATGGTATTTACTGAATACTCATTGTGTGCAGAGCACTGTACTAAGTGCTTGGGAGAGTTCAATCCAACGGAGTTGGCAGCTATTTTCCTGCCCATCAGGAGGTAACAGTCTAGGGGGTAGACTCCGCATACCATACGTGCTTAATAAATATGATGGATTGATAGCATCGATGAAGTAATCAACACTAATTCCTTTTGGAGTTTGCCAGCGCTTAGAACGGTGCTTCACACATAGTGAGCGCTTAACAAATACCATCATCATTATTATTAAATCAATCTGTTGTGTTTATCTGTCACCTGTAGTGTTCAGTGGGATTAATATGTGCAGCAGTCTGGCGTGTCTTGACGTGTCGATTCGCCTCCGAGCCATAGCGACTCCATGGACGCATCTCTCCCAGAATGACCCACCTCCTTCTGCAAGCGTTCTGGTACTGTATCCATAGAGTTTTCTTGGTAAAAATAGAGAAGTGGTTTACCATTGCCTTCTTCCACCCAGTAAACCTGAGTTTCCACCCTCGACTCTCTCCCCTGCCACTGCTGTCCAGAACAGGTGCCTTTTGACCTGGAGTGGATTGCCTTCCACTCGCTAGCCACTGCCCAAGCTAGGAATCATCATCATCATCATCAATCGTATTTATTGAGCGCTTACTATGTGCAGAGCACTGTACTAAGCGCTTGGGAAGTGCGAATTGGCAACATATAGAGACAGTCCCTACCCAACAGTGGGCTCACAGTCTAAAAGGGGGAGACAGAGAACAAAACCAAACATACCAACAAAATAAAATAAATAGAATAGATATGTACAAATAAAATAAATAAATAAATAAATAAATAAATAAATAAATAGAGTAAAAAATATGTACAAACATATATACATATATACAGGTGCTGTGGGGAAGGGAAGGAGGTAAGATGGGGGGGATGGAGAGGGGGACGAGGGGGAGAGGAAGGAAGGGGCTCAGTCTGGGAAGGCCTCCTGGAGGAGGTGAGCTCTCAGCAGGGCCTTGAAGGGAGGAAGAGAGCTAGCTTGGCGGATGGGCAGAGGGAGGGCATTCCAGGCCCGGGGGATGACGTGGGCCGGGGGTCGATGGCGGGACAGGCGAGAGCGAGGTACGGTGAGGAGATCAGCGGTGGAGGAGCAGAGGGTGCGGACTGGGCTGTAGAAGGAGAATATAATGGAATGGGTATCCCTCTGCTTGACTCTTCCTCCCTTGGCTGAGACTGGTAGGGTACTGGAAACTCTCCAGACATGATCCTGAGAGGGGGAAGGGGTACGTACCCATCAGTGAATCAAGCATTGGTATTTACAGAGCACTTAGGGCTCAGTCTAAATTCCCCTTTTACAGATGCGGTATTTGAGGCACAGAGAAGCAAAGTGCCTTGAGCAACATCACCCAGCAGTCAAGGGGCAGAGTCCGGATTAGAACCCAGGTCCCCGAGCTCGTGGTTGGGTAGGGATTGTCTGTCTGTTGCCGAATTGTACTTTCCAAGGACTTAGTACAGTTCTCTGCACACAGTTAAGTGCCAATCACTACGATTGAATGAATGAATGAATAGCAGTCAGGATTAGAACCCAGTTCCCCTTACTACTACCACTACTCTTTGCCTCTCTCCGGGCCCAGACACACTGTTTCCCTGGAAGATGATGGGAGAAGATTCCCTTCTCCTCCTCCCCTCCAGTCCTCCACCAGCCAGGGTTTGCTCACTGCCTCCCCGGCCCCACCTTGAACACACACACAGCCGCCAACACAACCAATCTGATTGTGGTTCTCAGAGGAAAATGAAACAAACTGAAGTCTGGTTGACTACAGTCAACTCCCTGCCACTGTCTTCAGGCTTTTGACTGGTATTCTCCTCCGTGTTTCCCTTTCCCTCTTTACCAACTACCCTGCAGCCCTTAGAAATAGATCTTCTCCCTTTTCCTCTCCTCCTCCTCTTCTCCCCCCCAATCCTCCCCCTGCCCTACCCCCTTCTCCTCCTCACAGTACTCATGTATGTTTGTACATATTTATTACTCTATTTATTTTATTAATGATGTGTATATAGTTATAATTCCATTTATTCTGATGGCATTGTCACCTGTCTACTTGTTTTGTTTTATTGTCTGTCTTCCCCTTCTAGACTGTGAGCCCGTTATTGGGTAGGTTCCTTCTCTATATGTTGCCGATTTGTACTTCCCAAGCACTTAGTACACTGCTCTGCACACAGTAAGCACTCAGTAAATACAATTGAATGAACGAAAAGGACATTCCCTTCTCCAACACATGGCTTAGATCCTTCTTTCTTCCCGAATCTCCGTCTTCCTTCAATTTTGCCCAGATTTATGTTTCTTCTCCCCACGCCGAATCAGGCCAGATACCACCTCTGAATGTACATATTCACAACTGCTCATTGTAGTTCCCCACTTATAGATTCACATTACTAAGTACTTATTAAGCTGTGCATCCACCTTTCCATTTTTATTTCCCCCTAGCTGTAAATTCTTTTGGATCAGTCCATCCCAGCAGACTGGTAAGTCCAGGAGGGTAGATACTGAATCTCTTACCTCCAGTGTGTTCACCCAACATTCCTGCAAGGAGGAGTTGATGATAGTGCTGGTGGTCTAGAACTAATCACACTCTCTCATTCCCTCCCTGTCATTTCTCACAAGAAATATTTTCTGACATCCAGGACACATACCAGGCCAAAGTAACCACAGCATAATGCTGACGCTGTGCAGCAAGGCCCCAGCTGGACATGTTAGCTGGATGGAGGTGGATGAGGAAGGGGGGACGAGTGATGGTTGGGGCAACTGCACTGTCAAATACTTACCTCCCGAAAGCCCCCCTGCATCTTTGAGGATGTAGCCCTGCCCCAAAGTCTGACACTGGCCCCATGTGTGAGCATTTCCCCTGAATGTCTCCATCTGTTGCAACCTCATCATAGTCTCTCCCTCCCCCTCCAACACCACCTGGTCACACTTACTGGGGCAGCTTAAGGCTGTAGGGCTCTGACCTCTGCTAGCTTGGGATGGTCCTCCCTCCACTCTAGTTCTTGGGTGCAGCTGGCTATGAAGGAAGGGACAGCATGGCACCCTCAGCCCCTCTCTGATCTCCTCTGGGCAGGGAAATGTTTTTCAGAGAGTCCCCCATCCCCAAAGATAAAGAAGCCACTGCTCTGTGGGGGACCCCTGGAGGATTAACTCAGATGGGACCTCGTGTCCTGGCCGACGCCAAAATCCTCTGCCTGTGAGGTCCCTGACGTCCTGCGGAGATAAATGCCCAGCAATCGTGCTGCAGCCCAGGGTTCCCATGGAAACAACCGCATCTGCATCCCAACAGTTTCTAACATTACTGACAATCTACACCAACTGTGGGTGGTTTCAGCTTCATCTTATATACCACCTTAGACAGTCAGCTTCTCATTCAGTCAGTCAATTGA
The DNA here is from genome assembly GCF_015852505.1 of Tachyglossus aculeatus. Taxonomy (NCBI): domain Eukaryota; kingdom Metazoa; phylum Chordata; class Mammalia; order Monotremata; family Tachyglossidae; genus Tachyglossus; species Tachyglossus aculeatus. The sequence continues at coordinate 47,328 of NW_024044980.1, read as the reverse complement.
TCGATTTCATTTTCTGACACCTTCTGATTTCAAAGCTCGAGAGAGCTAGAGATTCCTCTGAATCCATCCTCTGATTTGCCCCCAGGCTGAGTGGGGTGGGGCAGGGGACTGAGGTTTTGAGAATGGGATGATGGGAAGGAGAAATTCCTGGCTTGAGAAAGAATGAGAAGCAAATGGTTCCTCCTGTTGTGATGACTTATTAACCTGGGTTCTGGAAACTAGAGTTCCAAAACACTACCTTGCTGGTTCAATCTCTCCTCCTATCCTGACTGGATTACTGCACCAGCCACCTCTCTGGTCTCCCATCCTCCTGTCTCTCCCTGGTTCAGTCTATACTTCATTCTGCCTCCCGGATTTTCTCTGTACAGAAACATTCTGGGCATGTCACTCCCCTCCTCAAAAATCTCCAGTGGTTGCCTGTCAACCTACGCATCATGCAAAAACCCCTCACTCCCAGCTTCAAGGCTCTCCATCACCTCGCCCCCTCCTACCTCACCTCCCTTCTCTCCTTCTACAGCCCAGCCTGCGCCATCTGCTCCTCTGCTGCTTACCACCTCATTGTGCCTGGTTCTTGCCTGTCCCGCCGTCAACCCCTGGCCCATGACCTTGCCCCCGGCCTGGAATGCCCTCCCTCCACATATCTACCAAACTAGCTCTCTTCCTCCCTTCAAAACCCTACTGAGAGCTCACCTCCTCCAGTAGGCCTTCCCAGACTGAGCCCCCTTTTTCCTCTCCCCCACTCCATCCCCCCTGCCCTACCTCCTTCCCCTCCCCATAGCACTTGTTTATATTTGTACAGATTTATTACTCTATTTATTTTACTTGTACCTATCTGCTACTCTATTTTGCTAATGATGTGCATGTAGCTATAATTCTATATATTCTGACAGTTTTGACACCTGTCTACATGTTTTGTTTTGTTGTCTGTCTCCCCCTTGTAGACTGTGAGCCCGTTGTTGGGTAGGGACCGTCTCTATATGTTGCCGACTTGTACTCCCCAAGCACTTAGTACTGTGCTCTGCACACAGTAAGCGCTCAATAAATATAATTGAATGAATGGAGTTCCATCAGTGAAAGCCTCTATCGCTTTTCAGACACCATTATTATAATTATTTTTATTATTCGGTGTTATCAATTTCTGTGTCAAAGTCTGTGCCACGTGATGATAAATAATTCAATTGATCGATGGTATTAGTTGAGTGTTTACTGTGTGCATTACATTGTACTAAGCGCTTTGAAGAGTACAATACAATGAAGTTGGTAGATACAATCCATGCCCACAATGATCTGACAGCCCAAAAATGAAATTACAATCCAAACAGACACGTTTCCTATCCCACAGGGGCTCAGAATGTAAGAGGAAGTAAGAGCCCAGGGACGGTAAGACACTAAGGCCAGGTCACACAGAAGTTCAGTGGCCAAGCTGGGATTAGAACTCAGGTTACTTGACACCCATTCACATGTCATTGAGCCATGAGGCCTCCTAGGGAATGCACTGCCACTCATGACCTAGTCTTATCAGCCAACCTCCCAGACCTTGACAAATCCTGAATATCCAGACTTGCTCTTTGGGCCTCTGGGTCAGTGATATATTTGCACTTGTCTGAGGGCAATTCCTCTTTTAAAGGGGTGGTAGAGGATTACTGGTACCTGGACACAGACATTTTGTCCCAGAATGGATGCTGGGTGAATGTCCCCTTTAGGAACCTGCCCAGGGCAGCCTTCAGGTCCCTGCTCCTCAGGCTGTAGATAAGGGGGCTCACAGTGGGGGGGGGGGGTGGCACCACGGTGTAGGACATGGAAACCAGCAGATCCAGAGCCGAAGGAGAGTCTGAAGGTGGTTTGAGATGGGCAAATGCTGTGGTAAAGAGAAAAATGATGATGACAGTGAGATGGGGCAGGCAGGTGGAGAAGACTTTGGTTCGGCCCTTGGCAGACGGCATCCTCAGCACGGCTGAGAAGATGCGGACATAGGACAAGATGATGAAAAAAAAAACAGATGTGCCATCTAAGACTATCACAATAGCCACACTCACATTCATGGCAATGTGGTCCTTTGAGCAGGAGCTCTTCAGCAGAGGGGGGACGTCACAGAAGAACTGCTGGACAGCATTGGACCCACAAAAGTTCAGGGAGAAGGTAGAAGCTGAAAGCCAGACTCCAAACAGATCCCCACTGAGCCATGATGCTGCTACTAAGCCCACACAGGCTGTTTTGTTCATGATGAGCTCATAACACAAGGGGGAGCAGATGGCGGCATAGCGGTCAAGAGACATTGCAGTGAGGACAAATAGCTCTGAAGCACCAAAGAAGATCAGTAGGAAGAGCTGTGAGACACCACCCAGAAAGGGGATGGAGCTGTCACTGGTAAGGGAGCTGACAGTGGATTTGAGTACCTTTGCAGAAATGTAGCAGAGGTCTACAAAGGGCAGGTTTTTGAAAAGAAGAACATAGGGGTGTGGAGTCACTGGTCGAGGGTGGTGACAGCAACAATGAGGAGATTCGCCAGAAGGGCCATTAGGTAGACAAGGAAGAGCAACGTGGCATGGAGCAGCTGCAGTTCCTGGATGTCAGAGAACCCCAGGAGGAGGAACTCAGTCACAGTGGAGACGTTGGTCATTTCTGGGAGTTGACGTTGACTCCCTGCAAAGGAAGAGAGACACTTCAATTTAGAAACATTGGCTTTCCCTCTAAACCGTAAGTTACTTGAGGGCAGGGAACATGTCTACCAACCATATCAAATTGTACTCTCTCAAGCAGTTAGTACAGTGTGCCACAGATGATAAATGCTTAATAAATATGATTGATTGATAGCATCAATGAAGGAATCAACACATCTTCACTTAGAAGTAAATCAATCCATTGGATTTATTTATCACCTATAGCATTCCATAGAATTAATATGTGCAGGGGTCTAGCATGTCTTGTCTTATGCTATCGAGTCGTCTCCAACCCGCAGCAATTCCATGGACGCATCTCTCCCAGAATGCCCCACCTCCATCTGCAAGCGTTCTGGTAGTGGATCCATAGAGTTTTCTTGGTAAAAATGGAGAAGTGGTTACCATTGCCTTCTTCCACCCAGTAAGCCTGATTTTCCACCCTCGACTCTCTCCCCTGCCACTGCTGTCCAGAACAGGAGCCTTTTGACTTGGAGCTGATTGCTTTCCTCTCACTAGCCACTGCCCCAGCTATGAATGGAATGGGTATGCCTCTGCTGGATTCTCCCTCCCTTGGCGGAGACTGGTAGGGTACTGGAAACTCTCCAGGTGTGATCCTGAGAGGGGCAGGGGTATTTACCCATCATGTAATCTAGCAGTGTCATTTACTGAGCACTTACCGTTTGCAGAGCACTGTACTAAGCCCTTGGGAGAGTACAATCCTAAAGAGTTAGTAGACACATTCCCTGACAACCAGGAGCTTACAGTCTAGAGGGGGGACTAATATGACTGTTGATTGTATGGTGCATAAAAAGGGGCAACAGCAGGGAAACGGCAACAGCAATAAAATACAGAATATAGTATACGGCAAAGTGCATAGTCCCAAGGCTTGCAAGTCTATGTTGCACAATACTGTATAGAATGTAACTAAACATAACTGACTGTGGTATGCTTCATAATTTATAACTGTATGTTGTGCTTTAGGGGAAGATGGTGCTTAGACAGCTAGAGTCCTTCAAGGTCCTAGATTAGGGTGACAGATTTATAGCATGACAGAGAGATGGAAGGGGAGGAAGGTTTGCTTGAATTCCACAGTGGAAATGAAGTAACTGTGTCGAAGTACAGAGGCCAACTTGAGGAGACATCACTTGCCAGATTGCAACAGTAGCATGAGGGCTGGATGACCTCATCAACAGCTAAGATGGGACACTGGTAACATAGAGAACGGTTGGACATCCAGTGTTAATATTGGAGACCAATTGATATGAGGTTGGTGGTATTGTTGTGGGTTTATTCTCTAGTAGTTCTGGAGAGTGTATCCATGGATGTGCCTTTCTTGATGTGTGACAACAATAATCCTGCTTTGGGGAACTTCTGAGTGCCTCCTTGTTGTGGTTTTGTGGCATGACCACCAGAGCTAATGTTCATATGATCCTTTCCCTCACGGGGCTTCCATTCTATTGTGGCGGGGCCTAGTGGAAAGATCCTAGGCCCGGGAGTCAGAGGATCTGAGGTGTTGTCCTGGCTCTGCCACTTTCCTGCTGTGTCACCTTAGGCATGTAAGTTTGCTCTACCTCAGTTCCCTCATCTGTAAAATGGGGATTCCATTCTTCTCCTTTAAACTTAGACCCCGAGCCCCACTGGAAATGTACACTGTGTCTGACTCGATTATCGTAAGCTGAACCCAGCCCTCAATATTTTGATCAGACTATTGTAATATCTTTATAAATACCACAATTAGCATTATGAGTGATGGCCCGAGAGACCCGCCCGCCCACCCGCCATCACACCGCGTGGCCCCTGCTGCTCCCGGAAGGCTCCTCTCCTCCGAGCGCCGCCATAGACGCCCCCTGCTTCCACCCCCATCCACTTAAGCGACCTTCCTTATAGTGCCCCCCAACCCCCCTTCCTGGTCCGGTCTGCCATAGACGCCATAGACTCTCCCCCCCAACCAGCCCGGGAAAAGGCCCTTGTTACATTAACGACAACCTCATTCGCACCTACTCAGCCTTCCTGTCCCGCCATCGACCCCCGGCCCATGTCCTCCCCAGGGCCTGGAATGCCCTCCCTCTGCCCACCCGCCAAGCTAGCTCTCTTCCTCCCTTCAAGGCCCTACTGAGAGCTCATCTCCTCCAGGAGGCCTTCCCAGACTAAGCCCCTTCCTTCCTCTCCTCCTCGTCCCCCTCTCCATCCCCAGCATCTTACCTCCTTCCCTTCCCCACAGCACCTGTATATATGTATATATGCTTGTACATATTTATTACTCTATTTATTTATTTATTTATTTTACTTGTATCTATCTATTTTATTTTGTTAGTATGTTTGCTTTTGTTCTCTGTCTCCCCCTTCTAGATTGTGAGGCCACTGTTGGGTAGGGACTGTCTCTATATGTTGCCAGCTTGTACTTCCCAAGCGCTTAGTACAGTGCTCTGCACACAGTAAGTGCTCAATAAATGCGATTGATTGATTGATTAATTGACTGAGTGGAGAAGGCAGAAACTAAAATAAATTACAGATAGGAGAAGCCAGAGAGGAGCCCAGATAGTTCAGTCGGTAGAGTATCAGACTTTTAATCTGAGGGTCCAGGGTTCAAGTCCCTGTTCAGGTGGATAAGCTTTTTATTTGTCAAACGGGATTGAGACTGTGAGCCCCACGTGGATCAGGGAGTGTGTCCAAACTGATTTGCTTGTATCCGCCCTGGCGCTTCGTACATTGCCTGGTACTTAGGAAATCCCATAATCATTCATTATTATTAAAGGTGTGGTATTTGTTAAACATTTACTCCATACCATGCACTGTACTAAGTGCCAGGGTACAGAAACTTTTTCTGGGTCAGATATAGTACCTGTCCCACACCTGGGCTCAGATTCTAAGACTGAGGGAGATCAGAGATTGCGTTCCAATTTTCCAGATGAGGTAACCGAGGCCCAGAGAAGTGTAGTGACTGGCCCAAAGTCACATGGCTAGCAAGTGTAGCTCAGTGGAAAGAGCACGGGCTTGGGAGTCAGAGGTCATGAGTTCTAATCCCAGCTCTGCCACTTATCAGCTGAGTGACTTCGGGCCAGTCACTTCACTTCTCTGTGCCTCGGTTCCCTCATCTGTAGAAGGGAATTAAGACTGTGAGCCCCTTGTGGGGCAACCTGATTATCTTGTATCCCCCCCCCCCCAGGAATTAGAACAGAGCCTGGCACATAGTAAGCACTTAACAAATGCCATTATTATTATTATTATTATTATTATTATTATTATTATTATCATCAAGAGATGCACATGATGGCTATGAATTGCTCTTGATGATTTTATAATACTTCGACAAAAAAACACCGTCGTATGTAAACACACTTATCATGGAGATATACCCCACCACACACACACACACGGCCACTCAGGCACACACACACACACACACACACGCTTCGACTGGCTGCGGTTACTTACACATAAACACACACCACCACACAAACCCACACCTATTTAGCCACTCATTTACTCATTTAACTATTTGCTAAAGCATCACTCCCCGACTCAGAGTAATACCTTGAGAGTTTCCAGTACTCTTCCAGTTTTGGCTATGGGAGGGAGAGTCAAGCAGAGGCATAGCCATTCCATTCCTAGTTTCCGCAGTGGCTAGTGAGTGGAAGGCAAACTGTTACAAGTCAAAACTCACCCAAGCTGGGCAGCAGCGGCAAGGGAGAGAGTCGAGGACGGAGACTCAAGTTTACTGCAGGGAAGAAGGCAATGGTATACCACTTCTGTATTTTTACCAAGAAAACTCTATGGATAAACTTGAAGATGGAGAATGGAGTGTTCTGGGAGAGATGTGCCCATTGATAGGTCGGAGACGACTCGACAGCATAAGACAAGACAAAGCATCGCTAAGACAGCATCTCTCCTCTATTCCAAACCTTTCACATGCACCACGTATCTTTTCACACGAAACAAAAACACCTCATAATCAGCTTCCAGGCTTTCTACCATGTGAGACCCGCCCCCTCCCCCCACCAGCCCCTGTCCATCTCCTCCATTCAGTTCCTCTTCTTTGTTCCCAAGCCAACCTTCAAGTTGTAACTCACTCTTGATTCTCCCATCTCCATCCCTTGACTCACTGTTCCCCTAGCCTGGGCCAGGAATTATTTTCTTTTTTTTGGTACGTGGTAAGAGCTTACTAATTACCCAGTGCTTAGAACAGTGCTTTGCACATAGTAAGCACTTCATAAATGCCATCCTTATTATTATTATTACCAGGCACTGTACTAGTCAATGGAGTGGAGACAAGCTAATCAGGTTGGACACAGTCCATGTTCCACATGGGGCTCACGGTCTTAATCCCCATTTTACAGATGAAATAACTGAGGCACAGAGAATTGAAGTGATTTACCAAAGTGACTTCCCTCCTCCTTTCCATATCAGACAGACCACAGTTTTCCCCACATTCAGAGTCCTGCTAAATCTTACCTCCCCTAACCAGCTTCCTCTAATTAATTTCCCAGCACCTTAACTCTTTTGCAGGCTCCTCCTCCCCCTCCCATCCTCTTACTGTGGGGGTTCCCCAAGGTTCAGTGCTTGGTCCCCTTCTGTTCTCATCTACACGCACTCCCTTGGTGACCTTATTCGCTCCCACGGCTTCAACTATCATCTCTACGCTGATGACATCCAGATCTACATCTCTGCCCCTACTCTCTCCGCCTCTCTCCAGGATCGCATCTCCTCCTGCCTTCTGGACATCTCCATTTGGATGTCTGCCCGCCACCTAAAGCTCAACATGTCAAAGACTGAACTCCTTGTCTTCCCTCCCAAACCTTGTCCTCTCCCTGACTTTCCCATCTCTGTTGACGGCACTACCATCCTTCCCGTCTCACAAGCCCGCAAGCTCCGCAACATTGCCAAGATCCGCCCTTTCCTCTCCATCCAAACTGCTACCCTGCTCATTCAAGCTCTCATCCTATCCCGTCTGGACTACTGCACCAGCCTTCTCTCTGGTCTCCCATCCTCGTGTCTCTCTCCACTTCAATCCATACTTCATGCTGCTGCCCGGATTATCTTTGTCCAGAAACGCTCTGGGCATATTACTCCCCTCCTCAAAAACCTCCAATGGCTACTAATCAATCTGCGCATCAGGCAGAAACTCCTCACCCTGGGCTTCAAGGCTCTCCATCACGTCGCCCCCTCCTACCTCACCTCCCTTCTCTCCTTCTACTGCCCAGCCCGCACCCTCCACTCCTCCGCTGCTAATCTCCTCACCGTACCTCGTTCTCGCCTGTCCCGCCATCGACCCCCGGCCCACGTCATCCCCCGGGCCTGGAATGCCCTCCCTCTGCCCATCCGCCAAGCTAGCTCTCTTCCTCCCTTCAAGGCCCTGCTGAGTGCTCACCTCCTCCAGGAGGCCTTCCCAGACTGAGCCCCTTCCTTCCTCTCCCCCTCGTCCCCCTCTCCATCCCCCCCGTCTTACCTCCTTCCCTTCCCCACAGCACCTGTATATATGTATATATGGTTGTACATATTTATTGCTCTATTTATTTATTTATTTATTTATTTTACTTGTACATATCTATCCTATTTATTTTATTTTGTTAGTATGTTTGGTTTTGTTCTCTGTCTCCCCCTTTTAGACTGTGAGCCCACTGTTGGGTAGGGACTGTGTCTATATGTTGCCAGTTTGTACTTCCCAAGTGCTTAGTACAGTGCTCTGCACATAGTAAGCGCTCAATAGATACGATTAATGATGATGATGATGATATCATTCCTACAGGATACTCTGGCTCGAATGTGGTGACTTGCATCCTCTTTACACTCATCAACAAATGAATTCTCAGTGCTGTAAGTATTTTTATTTTCATCTCCTTGTAGACAAGCAATGGGTCACTTGCTTTCAAACTTTGCCAACACTTAGTCCAATACACCACTTCAAATGGGTGCTCAATAAATACTTTTCTTAAAAAATCGTGTTTGCTAAGTGCTTTCTAGGTGCCAGGCACTATACTAAGCACTGGGGAAGATACAAGAAAATTGGGCAGACACAGTCCCTATCTCATCTAGGGCTCAGTCTTAATTCCCATTTTACAGATGGGGTATTCCGAGGCACAGAGAAGCAAGGTGCCTTGCCCAGCGTCACCCAGCAGACAAGGGTCAGAGCCAGGATTAGAACCCAGGTCCCTGAGCCCATTTTTGGGTAGGGATTCTCTCTATCGGTTGCCAAATTGTGCTTTCCAAGGGCTTAGTACAGAGCTCTGCACATAGTAAGCGCTCAATCAATAAGATTGAATGAATTAATTAATTAATAGCAGAGTCAGGATTTGAACACAGGTCCCCTTACTGCTACCACTACTGTTTACCTCTCCCTGGGCTCAGACACACTTTTTGCCTGGAAGGTGTTGGGAGAAGATTCCCTTCTCCTCCTCCCCTCCAGACCTCCGCCAGCCAAGGTTTGCTCACTGCCTTCCCTGCCCCACCTTGGATACACACACAGCTGCCAACACAACAAATCTGACTGCGGTTCTCAGAGGAAAATGAAACAGACTGAAGTCTGGTTGACTCCAATCAACTCCTTGCCACTAGCTTCAAGGCTTTTGACCGGTGTTCTCCTCCGTGTTTCCCTTCCCTCTTCACCAACTCCCCTCCAGGCCTTAGAAACAGATCTGCTCCCTGTGCCTCTCTAAGGACATTCCCTTCTCCAACACATGGCTTAGATCCTTCCCTCTGCCTGAATCTCCCTCTCCCTTCAAACTTGCCCAGATTAATGTTTCTCCTTCCCATGCCATATCAGCCCTGATACCACCTCTGCATTTACACATTCACAACTGCTCACAGCTCTTCCGTACCGATAGATTCACATGACTATGTAAGCACTTATTAAGCTGTGCATCCACCTTTCCCTTCTTATTTCCCCCTAGCTGTAAATTCTTTTCAATCGGTCTAGCCCAGCAGACTGGTAAATCCAGGAGGGAAGGAAAGAATCTCTTATCTCCATTGCGTTCACCCGGCATTCCTGCACTGAGGAGTTGATGATAGTGCTATTGGTCTAGAACCAATCACATTCTCTCATTTCCTCCCTGTCATTTCCCACCAGAAACATTTTCTGACGTCCAGGACCCACTACTGGCCAAAGTGTCGACCCTGTGCTGAAGGGCCCCAGCCAGGCAAGCGGCTTCCATTTTAGCTGGATGGAGGTGGATGAGGAAGGGGAGATGAGTGATGGTTGGGGCCACTGCACTGTCAAATATTTACCCTCCCGAAAAACCATCTGCCCCTCTGGGGAGGTAGCTCTGCCCCAAAGTCCGACACTGGCCCCGTGCGTGAGCATTTCACCTGAATGGCTCCATCTCTTGCATCCCCATCATGGTCTTTGCCTCCTCCTCCCCCGGGTCACACTCACTGGGGCAGCATATCAGAGAGAGCCCCTGCTCTCTCTCCCTCTCTTCAGGCTCGTGTCTCCTCCAGTCTTCAGGACATCTCCACCTGGATGTCTGACTGCCATCTAAAACTCAGTATGTCCAAGACTGAACTCCTTATCTTCCCTCCCAAACTCTGCTCTCTCCCTGACTTTCCCATCACTGTAGACGGCACTATCATCCTTCCCGTCTCACAAGCCCGCAAACTTGGTGTCATCCTCGACTCTGCTCTCTCATTCACCCCTCACATCCAATCTGTCACCAAAACCTGCCGGTCTCACCTCTGCAACATCGCCAAGATCTGCCCTTTCCTCTCCATCCAAACCGCTACCCTGCTGGTTCAATCTTTCATCCTATACCGACTGGATTACTGCATCAGCCTCCTCTCTGATGTCCCAACCTCCTGTCTCTCCCCACTTCAGTCTGCACTTCACGCTGCTGCCCGGATCATCTCTGTGCAGAAATGCTCTGGGCATGTTACTCCCCTCCTCAAAACTCTCCGGTGGCTACCAGTCAACCTACGCATCAGGCAAAAACTCCTCACTCTCGGCTTCAAGGCTCTCCATCACCTCGTTCCCTCCTACCTCACCTTCCCTTCTTTCCTTCTACAGCCCAGCCCGCACCCTCCGGTCCTCTGCCACTAACCTCCTCTCTGTGCCTTGTTCTCGCCCGTTCCGCCGTCGACCCCCGGGTGTGGAGACTTCCTCCCCCTGGCCTGGAATGCCCTCCCTCTGCACATATGCCAAGCTAGCTCTCTTCCTCCCTTCAAAGCCCTACTGAGAGCTCACCTCCTCCAGGAGGCCTTCCCAGACTAAGCCCCCTCCTTCCTCTCCCCCTCCCCATCCCCCCGCCCTACCTCCTTTCCCTCCCCACAGCACCTGTATATATGTTTGTACAGATTACTACTCTATTTATTTTACTTGTACATATTTACTATTCTATTTATTTTATTTTGTTAATGATGTGCACCTAGCTTTACTTCTATCTCTTCTGATGACTTGACACCTGTTCACATGTTTTGTTTTGTTGTCTGTCTCCCCCTTCTAGACTGTGAGCCTGTTGTTGGGTAGGGACCGTCTCTATATGTGGCCAATTTGTACTTCCCAAGCACTTAGTACAGTGCTCTGCACAAAGTAAGCGCTCAGTAAATACGATTGAATGAATGAATGAATGAATGAATGAATGGAGGGCTCTGACCTCTGCTGGGTTGGGATGGACCTCTCTCCACTCCAGTTCTTGGGTGCAGCTGGCTAGGAAAGAAGGGACAGCAGGCCAACTTCAGCCCCTCTCTGATCTCCTATGGGCAGGGAGACGATCTCCAGAGAGTCCCCCATTCCCAAAGATGAAGCAGCCACTGTTCCGCAGGGATCCCCTGGAGGGCCAACTCAGGTGGGACCTCGTGTCCTGGCCAATGCCGAAAACCTCTGCCTGTGAGGTCCCTGAGGTCCTGTGGAGATAAATGCCCAGTCCCTAAAGCTAGAAAATGGTGCTGCACCCCAGGGTTCCCATGGAAACAACAGCATCTGCATCCCAACATCACAACTACTTCTAAAGTTACTGACAATCTACATCAACTGTGTGGTTTCAGCTTCATATCATATACCACCTTGGACAATCAGTTTCTCATTCAATCCGTAAATTGATCGATTTCATTCTCTGACATGTTCTGATTTCAAAGCAAGAGATTCCTCTGATTCCATCCTCTGATCCTCCCCCAGGCTAAGTGGGTTGGGGCAGGGGACTGAGGTTTTGAGAATGGGATGATGGGAAGGAGAAATTCCTGGGTTGAGGAAGAATTATATGGAAATGGCTCCTCCTGTTGTGATGATTTACTCACCTCTGTTCTGGAAACTAGAGTTCCATCAGTGAATGCCCCTGTCTCCTCTCAAGATAAGACCTCGTCTTATCAGCCAACCGCCCTAACCTGGACAAATCTTGAATAGCCCGACTTGTTGTTTGGGCCTCTGGGTCAGTGGTATATATTGTTATGTCTAAGGTCAATTCCTCTTTTAAAGGGTGGTAGGGGATTATTGGTACCTGGACACAGACATTTTGTCCCAGAATGGATGCTGGGGGAATGTCCCCTTTACGATCCTGCCCAGGGCCGCCTTCAGCTCCCTGTTCCTCAGGCTGTAGATAAGGGGGTTCACAGTGGGGGGCACCACGGTGTAGGACATGGAAACCAGCAGAACCAGAGCCGAGGGCGAGTCTGAAGGTGGTCTGAGATAGGCAAATGCTGTGGTAAAGAGAAAAATGAGGATGACAGTGAGATGGGGCAGGCAGGTGGAGAAGACTTTTGTTCGGCCCTCAGAGGACGGCATCCTCAGCACGGCTGAGAAGATGAAGACATAGGAGAGGAAAATGTAAGTGAAGCAGACAGCAGCGAAGAAGAACCCAGCAGCCACACTCACATCAATGGCAATGTGGACGTCGGAGCAGGAGATCTTCAGCAGAGGGGGGACGTCACAGAAAAACTGCTGGACAGCATTGGACCCACAGAAGGTCAGGGAGAAGGTAGAAGCTGAAAGCAAGATTCCAACCAGACCCCCACTGAGCCATGACACTGCTTGTATGCACACACAGGCTGTTTCGTTCATGATGAGCTCATAGAGCAGCGGGGAGCAGATGGCAGCATAGCGGTCATAAGACATTGCAGTGAGGACAAAAAACTCTGAAGCACCAAAGAAGATCGCTAGGAAGAGCTGGGAGACACAACCCAGAAAGGAGATGGAGCTGTCACTGGTCAAGGAGTTGACACTGGATTTGGGGACCGTTGTAGAAATGTAGCAGAGGTCTATGAAGGACAAGTTCTTGAGAAAGAAGTACATGGGGGTGTGGAGACGCTGGTCGAGGGTGGTGACAGCAATAATGAGGAGATTCCCCAGAAGGGCCATTAGGTAGACAAGGAGGAACAGCATGGCATAGACAAGCTGCAGCTCCCGGATGTCAGAGAACCTCAGGAGGAGGAATTGAGCCACGGTGGAGATGTTGGTCATTTCTGGGAGATGATGCTGATTCCCTGGAAAGGAAGAGGGGAACTTCAATTTAGAAACATTGGCATTCCCTCCAGACTGTACATCCTTTTGGGCAGGTAACACTTCTACAAATTATATCACATTGTACTCTATCAAGCACTTAGTACAGCGCTCTACACACTGTAAGTGATCAATAAATAGGATTGACTTCCATTTTAATAAATAAAGCAGTTGTATTCATTGATCACCTATAGAATTCAGCAGTATTGATACATGTAGGGGTATGAACACATCAATTAATAGCTCAAGGGTATTTACTGAATACTCCCTGTGTGCAGAGCACAGTACTAAATGCTTGGGAGAGTTCAATCCAATGGAGTTGGCAGATATTTTCCTGCCCACCAGAAGGTAACAGTCTACTGGGTAGACTCTGCATACCATAAATGCTTAACGAATACAATGGATTGATAGCATCGATGAAGTAATCAACACTAATTCCTTTTGGAATTTGCCAGCATTTAGAACAGTGCTACACGTGTAGTGAGTGTTTAACAAATTCCATCATCATTATTATTAAATCAACCTGTTGTATTTATTTGTCACTTGTAATGCTCAACAGTATTAAAATGTGCAGCGGTCTGGCATGTCTTGACTTATGCTGTCGATTCGCCTCTGACCCATAGCGACTCCATGGACGCATCACTCCAAGAATACCCCACCTCCATCTGCAAGCGTTCTGGTACTGTATACATGGAGTTTTCTTGGTAAAAATAGAGAAGTGCTTTACCATTGCCTTCTTCCACCCAGTAAACCTGAGTCTCCACTCTCGACTCTCTCCCCTGCCACTGCTGCCCAGAACAGGTGCGTTTTGACTTGGAGCAGATTGCCTTCCACTCACTAGCCACTGCCCAAGCTAAGGTACAAATGAGGAAAATGAATCCGATTGAGGTTTGGTTGACTCCAATCATCTCCTTGCCATTAGCTTCAAGGCTTTTTACCGGTGCTCTCCTCAGTGTTTCCCTTCCCTCTTCACCAACTCCCCTCCAGCCCTTGGAAACAGATCTTCTACCTGTGCCTCTCCAAGGACATTCCCTTCTCCAACACATGGCTTAGATCCTTCCTTCTGTCTGAATCTCCCTATCCCTCCAAATTTGCCCAGATTTATGTTTCTTGTCCCCATGCCGAATCCACCTAGATGCCACCTCTGCATTTACACATTCAGGAATGGGGCGTTCCTGGAGAGATGTGTCAATTCATTCGTTATGGGGAAGAGACGACACGATAGCCTAAGAAAAGACATAGAAGTGCTCAAACATCTCTCCTCCAAACCTTTCACTGGCACCATGTATCTTTTCACATGAAACAAAAACACCTCACAATGATCTTCAAGGCTTTCTACCATGTAAGACTCACTCTTAACTCCCATTTTACAGATATGGTATCTGAGGCACAGAGAAGTAAAGTGACTTGCCCGACGTCACACAGCAGACAAGCGGCAGAGCCAAGATTAGAACCTAGGTCCCCGAGCCGGTTGTTGGGTAGGGACTGTCCCTATCTGTTGCCAAATTTTACTTTCCAAGTGCTTAGTACAGTGCTCTGCACACAGTAAGCACTCAATCAATACGATTGAATGAATGAATGAATGAATGGCAGAGTCAGGATTAGAACCCAGGTCCCCTTACTACTACCACTACTATTTGCCTCTCCGTGGGCCCGGACACACTTTTTCCCTGGAAGGTGATGGGAGAAGGTTCCCTTCTCCTCCTCCCCTCCAGACCTCCGCCAGCCAAGGTTTGCTCACTGCCTCCCCTGCCCAACCTCGGATACACAAACAGCCGCCGACACAACAAATCTGATTGTGGTTCTCAGAGGAAAATGAAGTGGACTGAAGTCTGGTTGACTCCAATCAACTCCTTGCCACTAGCTTCAAGGCTTTTGACCGGTGTTCTCCTCCTTGTTTCCCTTTCTGTCTTTACAAACTACCCTACACACCTTGGAAATAGATCTACCTTTTCCTCTCCTCCTTCTCCCCTCCCCATCCTCCTCCCCACCACCCTCTTACCCCCTTCCCCTCCCCTCAGTACTTGTGTAGATTTGTACATATTCATTACTCTATTTTATTGATGATGTGTATATAGCTATAATTCTATTTAACCCGATGGTATTGTCTCCTGCTTACTTGTTTTGTTTTGTTGTCCATCTCCCCCTTCTAGACTGTGAGCCCGTATTTGGGTAGGGACCTTCTCTATATGTTGCCAATTTGTACTTCCCAAGCACTTAGTACACTGCTCTGCATATAATAAGCACTCAATAAATATGACTGAATGAATGAAAGAAAGAAAAGGGACATTCCCTTCTCCAAAACATGGCTTAGATGCTTCTTTATTTCCGAATCCCCCCCCCCTCCGCTTCAAATTTGCCCAGATTGATGTTTCTTCTCCCCATGTCGAATCAGGGCAGATCCCACCTCTGCATTTACACATTCACAACTGCTCAATGTACTTCCCTACCTACAGATTCACATTACTAAGCACTTCTTAAGACGTGCATCCACCTTTCCATTCTTATTTCCCCCTAAGCTGTAAATTCTTTTGGGTCAGTCTAGCACCGGTAGACGGACAAGTCCAGGAGGGAAGGGATTGAATCTCTTACATCCATTATGTTCACCCAACATTCTTGCATGGAGGAATTGATGATAGTGCTCGTGGTCTAAAACCAATCACACCCCCTCATTCCCTCCATGTCATTTCTCACCAGAAACATTTTCTGATGTCCGGACCCACTCCTGGCCTAAGTGACCACAGCATAATGCTGATGCTGTGCTGCAGGGCCCCAGCCAGGAAGCGACTTCCATGTTAGCTGGATGGAGGTGGATGAGGAAGGGGAGATGAGTGATGGTTGGGGCCACTGCACTGTCAAATACGTACCCTCCTGAAAGCCCACCCGCCCATCTGTGGTTGTAGCCCTGCCCTGAAGTCCGACACTGCCCCCGTGTGTGAGCACTTCCCCTGAATGGCTCCGTCTCTTGCATCCCCATCATGGCTTCTCCCTCCCACTCTAGCATCCCCTGGTCACACTCACTGGGGCAGCATGGGGCTGGAGGGCTCTGACTTCGGCTGACATGGGATGGTCCTCTCTCCACTCCACTTCTTGGGTGCAGCTGGCTATGAAGGAAGGGACGGCATGGCACCCTCAGCTCCTCTCTGATCTCCTCTGAGCAGGGAGATGTTCTCCAGAGAGTCCCCCGTACCCAAAGATAACACGGCCACTGCACCATGGGGAACCCCTGGAGGATCAACTCACGTGGGACCTCGTGTCCTGGCCGATGCCAAAATCCTCTGCCTATGAGGTCCCTGACGCCCTGCGGAGATAAAGGCACAGTCCCTAAAGCTGCAGCAATGGTGCTGCACCCCAGGGTTTCTATGGAAACAACAGCATCTGCCTCCCAACATCCCAACTGCTTCTAATGTGACTGACCATCTACAACAACTGTGGGTGGTTTCATCCTCATCTCATATACAACCCTAGACAATCAATCAATCAATCAATCGTATTTATTGAGTGCTTACTGTGTGCAGAACACTGTACTAAGCGCTTGGGAAGTACAAGTTGGCAAGATATAGAGACAGTCCCTACCTAACAGTGGGCTTACATTCTAAAAGGGGAAGACAGAGAACAAAACTAAACATACTAACAAAATAAAATAAATAGAATAGATATGTACAAGTAAAATAAATAAGTAAATAAATAGAGTAATAAATATGTACAAACATATATACATATATACAGGTGCTGTGGGGAAGGGAAGGAGGTAAAATGGGGGGGATGGAGAGGGGGACGAGGGGGAGAGGAAGGGGCTCAGTCTGGGAAGGCCTCCTGGAGGAGATGAGCTCTCAGTAGGGCCTTGAAGGGATGAAGAAAGCTAGCTTGGCAGATGGGCAGAGGGAGGGCATTCCAGGCCCGGGGGATGACGTGGGCCGGGAGTCAATGGCGGGACAGGCCATTCTACAGCCCACCCCGCACCCTCCGCTCCTCTGCTGCTAATCTCCTCACCGTACCTCGTTCTCGCCTGTCCCGCCGTCGACCCCCGGCCCACGTCATCCCCCGGGCCTGGAATGCCCTCCCTCTACCCATCCGCCAAGCTAGCTCTTTTCCCCCCATCAAAGCCCTACTGAGAGCTCACCTCCTCCAGGAGGCCTTCCCAGACTGAGCCCCTTCCTTTCTCTCCCCTTCGTCCCCCTCTCCATCCCCCCATCTTACCTCCTTCCCTTCCCCACAGCACCTGTATATATGTATATATGTTTGTACTGTTTGTACATATTTATTACTCTATTTATTTATTTATTTATTTATTTTGCTTGTACATATCTATTCTATTTATTTTATTTTGTTAGTATGTTTGGTTTTGTTCTCTGTCTCCCCCTTTTAGACTGTGAGCCCACTGCTGGGTAGGGACTGTCTCGATATATTGCCAACTTGTACTTCCCAAGCGCTTAGTACAGTGCTCTGCACACAGTAAGCGCTCAATAAATACGATTGATGATGATGATGATGATGACACGTGAGAACGAGGTACGGTGAGAAGATTAGAGGCAGAGGAGCGGAGAGTGCGGGGTGGGCTGTAGAAGGAGAGAAGGGAGGTGAGGTAGGAGAGGGCGAGGTGATGGAGAGCCTTGAAGCCCAGGGTGAGGAGTTTCTGCCTGATGCGCAGATTGATTGGTAGCCACTGGAGATTTTTGAGGAGGGGAGTAACATGCCCAGAGCGTTTCTGGACAAAGACAATCCGGGCAGCAGCATCAGCTTCTCACTCAATCAGTCAATTGAACGATTTCATTTTCTGACATCTTCTGATTGCAAAGCTAGACAGAGCAAGGCAATCCTCTGAATCCATCCTATGATTCTCCTCCAGGCTGAATGGGGTGAGGAAGGGAACTGAGGTTTTGAGAATGGGATGATGGGAAGGAGAAATTCCTGGCTTGAGGAAGAATAGGATGGAAATGGCTCCTGCTGTGATGATTTACTAACCCAGGTTCTGGAAACTAGAGTTCCATCAGTGAATGTCTCTGTCCCATTCATTCATTCATTTATTCAATCATATTTATGGAGCGCTTACTATGTGTAGAGCACTGTACTAAGCGCTGGGGAAGTACAAATCGGCAACATATAGAGACGGTCCCTACCCAACAACGAGCTCACAGTCTAGACAGACAATGAAACAAAACATGTAGCCAGGTGTCAAAATCGTCAGAACAAATAGAATTAAGGCTCTATGCACATCATTAACAAAATAAATGGAATAGTAAATATGTACAAGTAAAATAGATAGAGGAATAAATCTGTACAAATATATACAAGTCCTTTGGGGAGGGGAAGGAGGTAGGGCCGGGGGGATGGGGAGGAGGAGAGGAAGGAGGGGGCTCAGTCAGGGAAGGCCTCCTGGAGGAGATGAGCTTTCAGTAGGGCTTTCATTCATTCATTCATTCAATCGTATTTATTGAGCACTTACTGTGTGCAGAGCACTGTACTAACCGCTTGTGAAATACAAGTTGGCAACATATAGAGATGGTCCCTACCCAACAATGGGCTCACAGTCTAGAAGGGGGAGACAGACAACAAAACAAAACATGTGGGCAGGTGTCAAGTCACCAGAATAGATAAAAATAAAGCTAGATACACATCATTAACAAAATAAATAGAATAGGATAAACTTGAAACGAACAAGATTGGCTTGGTGTTTAGACTTTCACAAGCAGCGGCCAGCAGCTCGAGCATAAGAGCGAAAGAGGTGGACAGTGGGAGTGATCCAAGGCTGTGGGTTAGTGGTACGAGAGCGGTGAAGGCAAAGGGGAGCGAGCGAGTTGAGTTGAGTAGAGAGAGTGGAGTTCAGAGCAGTAATCTGGTCATCAAGATTGGGTAGAGAGGCTAGGGAGGTGAGGTGGGATATGATGCACTGAGAAAGACAGATGGGGTCGAGAGTGCAGAGGTCTCTATGGGGTAGTAATATAGATTTACGGGGGGAGGAGTGTGAGTTCCCTTTCAAACACCATTATCATGACTATTATCATTTTTATTATTTGGTGTTAATTTCTGTGTCCACGTCTGTGCCACGTGATGAAACAGAAACAAAATGATTCAATCCATCGATGGTATTTGTTGTGTGTTTACTGTGTGCAGAACACTGTAGTAAGCACTTTGAAGAGTACAGTACAACAGAGTTGGTAGATTCAATACATGCCCACAATGGATTTACAGCCAAAAGATGAAATTACAATCTAATCAGACCCATTTCCTGTCCGACAAGGGCTCAGATTGTAAGAGGAAGTGAGAGCCCAGCAATGGTAAGACAGTAATGTCAGGTCACACAGCAGGCCAGTGGCTGAGCTCGGATTAGAATCAGGTCATGTGACACCCATTGAGCCATTGAGCCATTGAGCCATGAGGCCTCCTAGGGAATGCATTGTCATTCACGACCTAGTCTTATCAACCAACCGCCAAGAACTTGACAAATCCTGAATATCCAGACTTGTTCTTTGGGACTCTGGGTCAGTGGTATATACAGATATGTCTAAGCGCAATTCCTTTTTAAGGGGAGTAGGAGATTATTGGTAAATGGACACAGACATTTTGTCCCAGAATGGATGCTGGGAGAATGTCCCCTTTAGGAACCTGCCCAGGGCAGCCTTCAGGTCCCTGTTCCTCAGGCTGTAGATAAGGGGGTTCACAGTGGGGGGCACCACAGTGTAGAACATGGAAACCAGCAGATCCAGAGCTGAGGGCGAGTCTGAAGGTGGTTTGAGATAGGCAAATGCTGCAGTAAATAGAAAAATGATGATGACAGTGAGATGGGTCAGGCAGGTGGAGAAGGCTTTTGTTCGGCCCTCGGAGGACGGCATCCTCAGCACGGCTGAGAAGATTAAGACATAGGAGAGAATGATGCAAATGAAACATACAGCATCTAAGAAGAATCCAGCAGCCACACTCACATCAATGGCAATGTGGACTTCAGAGCAGGAGATCTTCAGCAGAGGGGGGACGTCACAGAAGAACTGCTGAACAGCATTGGACCCGCAGAAGGTCAGGGAGAAGGTAGAAGCTGAAAACAAGATTCCAAACAGACCCCCACTGAGCCATGGCGCTGCTAGTATGCACACACAGACTGTTTTGTTCATGATGAGCTCATAGCGCAGTGGGGAGCAGATGGCGGTATAGCGGTCATAAGACATTGCAGTGAGGACAAAAAACTTTGAAGCACCAAAGAAGATCACAAGGAAGAGCTGCGAGACACAACCTAGAAAGGAGATGGAGCTGTCACTGGTCCAGGAGTTGACAATGGATTTGGGTACTGTTGTAGAAATGAAGCAGAGGTCTATGAAGGACAAGGTCTTGACAAAGAAGTACATGGGGGTGTGGAGACGCTGGTCGAAGGTGGTGACAGCAACAATGAGGAGATTCCCCAGAAGGGCCGCTAGGTAGACAAGGAGGAACAGCGTGGTGTGGAGCAGTTGCAGCTCCCAGATATCAGAGAACCCCAGAAGGAGGAATTCACCCACCGTAGAGATGTTGGTTATTTCTTGGAGATGACGCTGGCTCCCTGGAAAGGAAGAGGGGAACTTCAATATAAAAACATTGGCATTCCCTCCAGACTATAAGTTCCTTTTGGGCAGATAACACTTCTGCAAATTATATCATATTGTACTCTCTCAAGCACTTAGTACAGAGATCTAAACACTATATGCAATCAATAAATATGATTGATTCCAATTTTAATAAATCAAGCAGTTGTATTCATTGATCACATATAGACTTCACTAGTATTGATAAATGTAGGGATATGAACACATCCATCAATAGCTCAATGGTATTTACTGAATAGGACTGTACTAAGTGCTTGGGAGAGTTCAATCCAACGGAGTTGGCAGATATTTTCCTGCCCACCAGGAGGTAACAATCCAGTGGGTAGACTCTGCATACCATAAATGCTTAATAAATACGATGGATTCATAGCATTGATGAAGTAATCAACACTAATTCCTTTTGGAGTTTCGCAGCACTTAGAAAAGTGCTTCACACATAGTGAGCACTTAACAAATACCATCATCATTATTATTAAATCAATCTGTTTTATGTATTTGTCACCTGTAGTGTTCAGTAGTGTTAATATGTGCAGCTGTCTGGCATGTGTTGACTTATGCCGTCGATTCGCCTCTGACCCATAGCGACTCCATGGACGCATCTCTCCCAGAATGCTCCACCTCCATCTGCAAGCGTTCTGGTACTGTATCCGTGGAGTTTTCTTGATAAAAATAGAGAAGTGGTTTACCATTGCCTTCTTCCACCCAGTAAACCTGAGTCTCCACCCTCGACTCTCTCCCCTGCCACTGCTGCCCAGAACAGGTGCATTTTGGCTTACAGCAGATTGCCTTCCTCTCTCTAGCCACTGCCCAAGCTAATGTACAAATGAGGAAAATGAATCCGTATGAGGTTTGGTTGACTCCAATCAACTCATTGCCATTTGGTTCATGGCTTTTTACCGGTGTTCTCCTTCATGTTTCCCTTCCCTCCTCACCAACTCCCCTGCAGCCCTTGATAATAGATCTGCTCCCTGTGCCTTTCCAAGGACATTCCCCTCTCCAACACATGACTCAGATCCTTCCTTCTGCCCAAATCTCCCTCTACCTCCAAATTTGCCCAGATTAATGTTTCTTCTCCCCATGCTGAATCCGTCCAGATGCCACCTCTGCATTTACACATTCACAACTGCTCATAGCTCTTCCCTACATATAGATTCACATAACTATGGAAGAACATATTAAACTGTGCATGCACATTTTCATGCTCAATTTCCCCTCGCTGTAAATTATTTTGGCTCATTCTAGCCCAGCATACTGTCAAGTCCAGGAGGGAAGAGATTGTTTCTCTTACCTCCATTGTGTTCTCCTGACATTTCTGCATGGAGGAGTTGATGATAGTGCTGGTGGTCTAGAACCAATCACACTTTCTCATTCCCTCCCTGTCACTTCCCACCAGAAACATTTTCTGACGTCCAGGACCCACTCTGGCCAACGTGATCGCAGCATAATGCTGAGGCTGTGCTGCAGGGCCCCGGCCATCCACTCAGACACACACACACACACACACACACACACAAGCTTCAACTGACTGCTTTTGCTTACACATAAATACACACACTCTCACAAACCCACAGCCACTCATTTATTCATTTAACTATTTGCTAAAGCATCACTCCCCCCCCACTCAGTATCGTACCTGGAGAGTTTCCAGTACTCTACCAGTCTCATCTACCAGACGGACAGTTAAGCAGAGGCATACCCGTTCCATTCCCAGCTTGGGCAGTGGCTAGTGGGTGGAAGACAATCTGCTATAAGCCAAAACTCCCCTGTGCTGGGCAGCAAAGTCATGGGAGAGAGTGGAGTAGGAGATTTAAGTTTACTGCAGGGAAGAATGCAATAGTACACCACTTCTGCATTTTTACCAGAAATACTCTATGGATACTACCAGAACAGTTGCAGTTGCAGAATGGGGCGTTCCTGGAGAGATGTGTCCATTCATTCGCTACAGGTCAGAGATGATACGATAGCATAGGAATAGACAAAGAAGCATTCAAACATCTCTCTTCCAAACCCTTCACTGGCACCATGTATCTTTTCACATGAAACAAAAAGACCTCACAATTATCTTCAAAGCTTTCTAGTGTGTGAGACTCACTCTTAATTCCCATTTGACAGATGTGGTATCTGAGGCACAGAGAAGCAAAGTGACTTGCTCAATGTCACACAGCAGACAAGGGGCAGAGCCAGGATTAGAACCTAGGTCCCCGAGCTGGTTGTTGGATAGGAATCGTCCCTATCTGTTGCCAAATTGTATTTTCCAAGTGCTTCGTACAGTGCTCTACACACAGTAAGTGCTCAATCAATACGATTGAATGAATGAATGACTGACTGGCAGAGTCAGGATTAGAAGCCAGGTCCACCTTACTACTGCCACTACTATTTGCCTCTCCCTGGGGCCAGACACGCTTTTTCCCTGGACTGTGATGGGAGAAGATTCCCTTCTCCTCCTCCCCTCAAGACCTCCGCCAGCCAGTGTTTGTTCACTGCCTCCCGTGCCCCACCTTGGATATACATACACAGCCGCCAACACAATAAATCTGATTGTGATTCTCAGAGGAAAATGAAACAGACTGAAGCCTGGTTGACTCGAATCAACTCCTTGCCACTAGCTTCAAGGCTTTTGACCGGTGTTCTCCTCCGTGTTTCCCTTCCCTCTTCACCGACTACCCTCCAGCCCTTGGAAATAGATCTTCTCCCTTTTCCTCTCCTCCTCCTCCCCTCCCCATCTGCCCCCCCACTACCCTACCCCTTGCCCTCCCCACAGCACTTGTGTATATTTGTACATATTCATTACTCTATTGTATTAATGATGTGTATATAGCTGTAATTCTCTTTTTTCTGATGGTATTGCCCCCTGTCTACTTGTTTTGTTTTGTTTTCTTGTCTGTCTTGCCCTTCTAGAGTGTGAGCCCGTGATTGGGTAGGGACCGTCTCTATATGTTGCTGATTTGTACTTCCCAAGCGCTTATTACCCTGCTCTGTGCACAGTAAGCGCTCAATAAATACGATTGAATGAATGAATGAATGAAAAAGGACATTCCGTTCTCCAACACATGGCTCAGATCCTACTTTCTTCCCGAATCTCCTTCTCCCTTCAAATTTGTCCAGATTGATGTTTCTTCTCTCCATGCTGAATCAGGCCAGATACCACCTCTGCACTCACTCTTTTACAACTGCTCGTTGCACTTCTCTACCTATAGATTCACATTACTAAGCATTTATTAAGCTGTGCATCCACCTTTCCATTCTTGGTTCCCCCTAGCTGTAAATTCTTCTGGATCAGTCTATCCCAGCAGACCGGTAAGTCCAGGAGGGAAGAGATTGAATGTCTTACCTCCATTGTGTTCACCCAACATTCCTACATGGAGGAGTTGATGGTAGTGCTCTTGGTCTAGAACTAGTCACACTCTCTCATTCTCTCCCTTTCATTTCTCACCAGAAACATTTTCTGACGTCCAGGACCCACTCCTGACCAAAGTGACCACAGCATAATGCTGACGTTGTGCTGCAGGGCCCCAGCCAGGCATGCTAGCTGGAAGGAGGTGGATGAGGAAGAGGAGATGAGTGATGGTTAGGGCCACTGCACTGTCAAATACTTACATCCCCGAAAGCCCACCTGCCCCTCTGGGGATGTAGCCCTGCTCCAAAATCCGACACTGTCCCCATGTGTGAGCATTTCCCATGAATTGCTCCATCTGTTCCATCCCCATCATGGTCTCCCCCTCCCCCCCCCAACATCCCCAGGTCACACTCACTGGGGCAGCGTAGGGCTGGAGGGCTCTGACCTCTGCTGGGTAGAGATGGGCCTCTCTCCACTCCAGTTCCTGAGTGCAGCTGGCTATGAAGGAAGGGAGAGCATGGCAACCTCAGCTCCTCTCTTATTTCCAGTAATCAGGGAGATGTTTTTCAGAGAGTCCCCCATCCCCAAAGAAAAAGCAGCCACTGCTTTGTTTGGAACACCTGGAGGATCACCTCAGATGCGACCTCGTGTCCTGGCTGATGCCAAAATCCTCTGCCTGAGAGGTCCCTGAGGTCTTGTAGAGATAGAGGCCCAGTCCCTAAAGCTGCAGCCATGGTGCTGCACTCCAGGGTTTCCATGGAAACAACAGCATGTGCATCCCAACATCCCAACTATTTCTAATGTTACTGACAATCTACAACAACTGTGGGTGTTTTCAGCTTCACTTCATATGCAACCTTAATCAATCAGCTTCTCATTCAACCAGTCAATTGAACAATTTCATTTTCCGACACCTTCCGATTGCAAAGCTAGAGGAAGACATTCCTCTGAATACATCCTATGATTCTCCCCCAGGCTGAGTAGGGTGGGGCAGGGGACTGGGGTTTTGAGAATGGGCTGATGGGAAGGAGAAATTCCTGGCTTGAGGAAGAATAGGATGGAAATGGTTCCTCCTGTTGTGATGATGTACTAACCTGGGCTCTGGAAACTAGAGTTCCATCAGTAAATGTGTCTGTCCCTTTACAAGCACCATTATTATCACTTTTATTATCTGGTGTTAACAATTTCTGTGTCCACGTCTGTGCCACATGATGAAGCAGAAACAAAATATTCTGTCCATTGATGGTATTTGTTGTGTGTTTACTGTGTGCAGAACATTGTAGTAAGCTCTTTAAAGAGTACAATACAACGGAGTTGGTAGATGCAATCCGTGCCCACAACGGGCTTACAGCCCAAAGATGAAATTACAATCCAGTCAGACACGTTTCGTGTCCCACAAGGGCTCAGAGTGTGTGAGAAAGTGAGAGCCCTGGAATGGTAAGACACTAACGCCAGGGCACACAGTAGGCCAGTGGCCGAGCTGGGATTAGAACTCAGGTCATGTGACACCCATTCACATGCCATTTAGCCATGAAGCCTCCTAGGGAATGCATTGTCACTCACGACCTAGTCTTATTAGCCAACCTCCCAGACCTTGACAAATCCTGAATATCCAGACTTGTTCTTTGGGCCTCTGGTTCAGTGGGATATATATGGATATGTTTAATGGCAATTACTCCTTTTATTGGGGGTAGGGGATTATTGGTACATGGACACAGACATTTTGTCCCAGAATGGATGCTGGGGGAATGTCCCCTTTAGGATCCTGCCCAGGGCAGCCTTCAGCTCCCTGTTCCTCAGGCTGTAGATAAAGGGGTTCGCAGTGGGGGGCACCACGGTGTAGAACATGGAAACCAGCAGATCTAGAGCTGAGGGCGAGTCTGCAGGTGGTTTGAGATAGGCAAATGATCCGGTAAAGACAAAAATGATGATGACAGTGAGATGGGGCAGGCAAGTGGAGAAGGCTTTGGTTCGGCCCTCGGAGGACGGCATCCTCGGCACGGCTGAGAAGATGAAGATGTAGGAGAGGATGATGTAAATGAAGCAGACAACAGACAAGAAGAACCCAGCAGCCACACTCACGTCAATGGCAATGTGGACTTCAGAGGAGGAGATCTTCACCAGAGGGGGGACGTCACAGAAGAACTGCTGAACAGCATTCGACCCACAAAAGGTCAGGGAGAAGGTAGAAGCTGAAAGCAAGACTCCAAACAGACCCTCACTGAGCCATGAAGCTGCTGCCATGCGCATACAGGTTGTTTTTTTCATGATGAGCTCATAGTGCAGGGGGGAGCAGATGGCGACATAGCGGTCATAAGACATTGCAGTGAGGACACAAAACTCTGAAGTGGCAAACAAGATCAGTAGGAAGAGCTGCGAGACACAACCCAGAAAGGAGATGGAGCTGTCACTGGACAAGGAGCTGACAATGGATTTGGGTACTGTTGCAGAAATGAAGCAGAGGTCTATGAAGGACAAGTTCTTGAGAAAGAAGTACATGGGGGTGTGGAGATGCTGGTCTATGGTGGTGACAGCAATAATTAGGAGATTCCCCAGAAGGGCCACTAGGTAGACCAGGAGGAACAGTGTGGCATGGAGCAGCTGCAGCTCCCGGATGTCAGAGAACCCCAGGAGGAGGAATTCGGTCACCATGGAGATGTTGGTCATTTCTGGGAGATGATGCTGACTCCCTGGAAAGGAAGAGGGGAACTTCATTTTGGAAACATTGGCATTCCCTCCAGGCTGTAAGTTCCTTTTGGCCAAGTAACATTTCTACAAATTATATCATATCGCACCCTCCCAAGCACTTAGTACAGCACTCAACACACTGTAAGTGATCAATAAATATGATTGACTCCCATTTTAATAAATAAAGTAGTTGTATTCATTGATCAATCAATCAATCAATCATATTTATTGAGCTCTTACTGTGTGCAGAGCACTGTACTAAGCGCTTGGATAGTACAAGTTGGCAACATAATTTATCACCTATAGAGTTCAATAGTACTGATACATGTAGGGGTATGAACTCATCAAGCTCAATGGCATTCACTGAATACTCACTGTGTGCAGAGCACTGTATTAAGTGCTCCTACTCTATCCTAATCCTCCTCAACCTCTCAGCTGCCTTCGACACTGTGGACCACCCCCTTCTCCTCAACACGCTATCCAACCTTGGCTTCACAGGCTCCGTCCTCTCCTGGTTCTCCTCTTACCTCTCCGGCCATTCATTCTCAGTCTCCTTTGTGGGCTCCTCCTCCCCCTCCCATCCCCTTACTGTAGGGGTTCCTCAAGGGTCAGTTCTTGGTCCCCTTCTGTTCTCTATCCACACTCATGCCCTTGGTGAACTCATTCGCTCCCACGGCTTCAACTATCATCTCTACGCTGATGACACCCTAATCTACCTCTCTGCCCCTGCACTCTCCCTCCTTCCATGCTCGTGTCTCCTCCTGCCTTCAGAACATCTCCATTTGGATGTCTGCCTGCCATCTAAAACTCAATATGTCCAAGGCTGAAATGCTTATCTTCCCTCCCAAACCCTGCCCTCTCCCTGAATTTCCCATCACTGTAGACGGCACTACCATCCTTCCCGTCTCACAGGCCCGAAACTTGGTGTCATCCTCGATTCAGCTCTCTCCTTCACCCCACACATCCAATCTGTCACCAAAACCTGCCGGTCTCACCTCCACAACATCGCCAAGATCTGCCCTTTCCTCTCCATCCAAACTGCTACCTTACTGGTTTAATCTCTCAACCTGTCCCGACTGGATCAGCCTCCGCTCTGATCTCCCATCTTCCTGTTTCTCCCCACTTCAGTCTATACTTCACTCTGCTGCTCGGATCATATCTGTGCAGAAACGCTCTGGGCATGTTATTCCCCTCCTCAAAAATCTCCAGTGTGGCTGCCCGTCAACCTACGAATCAAGCAAAAACTCCTCACTCTTGGCTTCAAGGCTCTCCATCACCTCACCTCCTCCTACCTCACCTCCCTTCTTTCCTTCTACAGCCCAGCCTGCACCCTCCACTCCTCTGCCGCTAACCTCCTAACTGTACCTCGTTCTAGCCTCTCTTGCCATCGACCCCCGGCCCACATCCTTCCCCTGGCCTGGAATGCCCTCCCTCCACACATCCACCAAGCTAGCTCTCTTCCTCCCTTCAAAGCCCTACTGAGAGCTCACCTCCTCCAGGAGGCCTTCCCAGATTCAGCCCCCTTTCTCCTCTCCTCCTCCCCATCCCCCCCCCACCGCCCTACCTCCTTCCCATCCCCACAGCACTTGTATATATATATACATATATATGTATATTACAGATTTATTACTCTATTTAACATGCACATATTTACTATTCTATTTATTTTGTTAATAATGTGCATATAGCATTAATTCTATTTATTCTGTCTACATGTTTTGCTTTGCTCTGTGTCTCCCCCTTCTAGACTGTGAGCCCGTTGTTGGGTAGGGACCGTCTCTATATGTTGCCGACTTGTACTTCCCAAGCGCTTAGTACATTGCTCTGCATTCAAAACTCCCCTTGGCTGGGCAGCAGTGTCATGGGAGAGAGTCGAGGAGGAGACTCATGTTTACTGCAGGGAAGAAGACAATGGTAAACCACTTCTGTATTTTTACCAAGAAAACTCTATGGATGAACTACCAGAACACTTGCAGTTGGAGAATGGGGCGTTCCTGGAGAGATATGCACATTCATTTGCTATGGGTCAGAGATGACACGATAGCATAAGAATAGACAAAGAAGCGTTCAGACATCTCTCGTCCAAACCCTTCACAGGCACCATGTATCTTTTCACATGAAAAAATACCTCACAATTATCTTCAAGGCTTTCTACCATGTGAGACTCACTCTTAATTCCCATTTTACAGATGCGGTATCTGAGGCACAGGGAAGCAAAGTAACTTGTCCGATGTCACACAGCAGACAAGGGGAAGAGCTAGGATTAGAACCTAGGTCCCCGAGCCGGTTGTTGGGTAGGGATTGTCCCTATCTGTTGCCAAATTGTACTTTCCAAGCTCTTAGTACAGTGCTCTGCACATAGTAAGTGCTCAATCAATACGATTGAATAAATGAATGAATGAATGAATCAATCAATCAATCAATCAATCGTATTTATTGAGCGCTTACTGTGTGCTGAGCACTGTACTAAGCGTTTGGGAAGTGCAAGTTGGCAACACATAGAGACGGTCCCTTCCCAACAGTGAGCTCACAGTCCAGAAGGGGGAGACAGAGAACAAAAGCAAACATATTAACAAAATAAAATAAATAGAATAGATATTTACAAGTAAAATAAATAAACAAATAGAGTAATAAATATGTACAAACATATATACATATATGCAGGTGCTGTGGGGAAGGGAAGGAGGTAAGGCGGGGGGGAAGGAGAGGGGGAGGAGGGGGAGAGAAAGGAGGGGGCTCAGTCTGGGAAGGCCTCCTGGAGGAGGTGAGCTCTCAGTAGGGCCTTGAAGGGAGGAAGAGAGCTAGCTTGGCGGATGTGAGGAGGGAGGGCATTCCAGGCCAGGGGGATGATGTGAGCCGGGGGTCGATGGCAGGACAGGCGAGAATGAGGCACGGTGAGGAGATTAGCGGCAGAGGAGCGGAGGGTGCGGGCTGGGCTGTAGAAGGAGAGAAGAGAGGTGAGGTAGGAGAGGGCGAGGTGATGGAGAGCCTTGAAGCTGAGTGTGAGGAGTTTCTGCCTGATGTGCAGATTGATTGGTAGCCACTGGAGATTTTTGAGGAGGGAAGTAACATGCCCAGAGCTTTTCTGGACAAAGACAATGCGGGCAGTGGCGTGAAGTATGGATTGAAGTGGGGAGAGACAAGAGGATGGGCGATGGGAGAGGAGGCTGATCCAGTAGTAAAGACGGGATAGGATGAGAGCTTGAACGAGCAGGGTAGCGGTTTGGATGGAGAGGAAAGGGCGGATCCTGGCAATGTTGCGGAGCTGAGACCGGCAGGTTTTGCTGACGGCTTGGATGTGAGGAGTGAACGAGAAAGCGGAATCGAGGATGACACCAAAGTTGCGGGCTCGTGAGACGGGAAGGATGGTAGTGCCGTCAACAGTGATGGGAAAGTCAGGGAGAGGGGAGGGTTTGGGAGGGAAGACAAGGAGTTCAGTCTTGGACATGTTGAGTTTTAGGTGGCGGGCAGACATCCAGATGGAGATGTCCTGAAGGCAGGAGGAGATGCGAGCCTGGAGGGAGGGGGAGAGAGTAGGGGCAGAGATGTAGATTTGGGTGTCATCAGCGTAGAGATGATAGTTGAAGCCATGGGAGCGAATGAGGTCACCAAGGGAGTGAATATAGAATGAATGAATGAATGAATGAATGAATGAATGAATGGCAGAATCAGGATAAGAACCCAGGTCCCCTTACTACTATCACTACTATTTGCCTCTCCCTGGGCCCAGACACACTTTTTCCCTGGACTGTGATGGGAAAAGATTCCCTTCTCCTCCTCCCCTCCAGCCCTCTTCCAGCCAAAGTTTGTTCGCTGCTTCCCCTGCCCCACCTTAGATACACACACAGCCGCCGACACAATAAATCGGATTGTGGTTCTCAGAGGAAAATGAAACAGGCTGAAGCCTGGTTGACTCCAATCAAGTCATTGCCACTAGCTTCAAGGCTTTTGACCGGTGTTCTCCTCCGTGTTTCCCTTCCCTCTTCACAAACTACCCTTCAGCCCCTGGAAATAGATCTTATCCCTTTTCCACTCCTCCTCCTCCCGTCCCCATCTCCCCACCTGCCCTATGTTCAATCCCCTTCCCCTCCCCACAGCACTTGTATATGTTTGTACATATGTATTACCCTATTTATTTTATTGATGATGTGTATTTAGCTATCATTCTATTTATTCTGATGATATTGTCACCTGTCTACTTGTTTTGTTTCGTTGTCTGTCTCCCCCTTCTAGACGGTGAGCCTGTTATTGGTTAGGGACCTTCTGTATATGTTGCCAGTTTGTACTACCCAAGTGCTTAGTACAGTGCTATGCACACAGTAAGAGCTCAATAAGCACGATTGAATGAATGAATGAATTAATTAATTAATTAATTGAAAAGGACATTTCCTTTTCCAACACATGGCTTAGACCCTTCTTTCTTCCTGAATCTCCATCTCCCTTCAGACTTGCCCAGATTGATGTTTATTTTCCCCATGCCGATTCAGGCCAGATACCTCCTCTGCATTTACACATTCACAACTGCTCTTCGCACTTTCCTACCCATAGATTCACATTACTAAGCACCCATTAAGCTATGCATCCACCTTTCCAGTCTTATTTCCCCCTAGCTGTAAATTCTTTTGGATCAGTCTAGCCCAGCAAACCGGTAAGTCCAGGAGGGAAGGGATTGAATCTCTTACCTCCATTGTGTTCACCCAACATTCCTACATGGAGGAGTTGATGATAGTGCTTGTGGTCTAGAACCAATCACACCCTCTCATTCCCTCCCTGTCATTTATCACCAGAAACATTTTCTGACATCCAGGACCCACTGCTCTCCGAAGTGACCACAGCATAATGCTGACACTCTGCTGCAGGGTCCCAGCCAGGCATGCTAGCTGGATGGAGGTGGATGAGGAAAGGGAGGCAAGTGATGGTTTGGGACACTGCACTGTCAAATATTTACCCTCCTGAAAGCCTCCCAGCCCCTCTGAGGATGTAGCCATGACCCAAACTCCGACACTGGCCCCATGTACGAGCATTTCCCCAGAATGGCTCCATCTCTTGCGTCCCCATCATGGTCTCTCCCTCCCCCTCCAACATTCCCCAGTCACACTCACTGGGGCAGCATAAGGCTGTAGGACTCTGACCTCTGCTAGCTTGGGATGGTCCTCTCTCCACTCCAGTTCTTGGGTGCAGCTGGCTATGAAGGAAGGGACAGCATGGCACCCTCAGCCCCTCTCCTATCTCCTGTGGGCAAGGAGATGTTCTTCAGAGAGTCCCCCATCCCCATAGATGAAAGAGCCACTGCTCTGTGGGGAACCTCTGGAGGATCAACTCAGGTGGGACCTCGTGTCCTGGCCGATGCCAAAATCCTCTGCCTGTGAGGTCCCTGAGGTCCTGCGGTGATAAAGGCCCAGTCCCTAAAGCTGCAGCAATGGTGCCGCACCCCAGGGTTCCCATGGAAACAACAGCATCTGCATCTCAACATCCCAACTGTTTCTAATATTACTGACAATCTACAGCAACTGTGGGTGGTTTCAGCTTCATCTCATATACCACCTTAGACAGTCAGCTTCTCATTGTCAGTCCAATTCTTCGATTTCATTTTCTGACACCTTCTGATTTCAAAGCTTGAGAGAGCAAGAGATTCCTCTGAATCCATCCTTCGATCCTCCCCCAGGCTGGGTGGGGTGGGGCAGGGGACAGAGGTTTTGAGAATGGGATGATGGGAAGGAGAAATTCCTGGCTTGAGAAAGAATAAGATGGAAATGGCTCCTCCTGTTGTGATGATTTACTGACTTGGGTTCTGGAAACTAGAGTTCGAAACCTCAACCTTGCTGGTTCAGTCTCTCATCCTATCCCAACTGGATTACTGCACCAGCCTCCTCTCTGATCTCCCATCCTCCTGTCTCTCCCCGGTAAGTCCATACTTCACTCTGCTGCCTGGATTATCTTTGTACAGAAACGCTCTGGGCATGTTACTCCCCACCTCAAAAATCTCCAGTGGTGTCCTGTCAACCTACGAATCATGCCAAAACTCCTCTTCTTGGCATCAAGGCTCTCCATCACCTCGCCTCCTCCTACCTCACCTCCTTTCTCTCATTCTCCAGCCCAGCCCACACCCTCTGCTCCTCTGCTGCTAACCTCCTCACTGTGCCTCGTTCTCGCCTGTCCCACCATCTACCTCCGGCCCACGTCCTCCCCCTGGCCTGGAATGTCCTCCATCCACACATCCACCAAACTAGCTCTTTCCCCCACTTCAAAGCTCTATTGAGAGCT
The DNA here is from genome assembly GCF_015852505.1 of Tachyglossus aculeatus. Classification (NCBI taxonomy): domain Eukaryota; kingdom Metazoa; phylum Chordata; class Mammalia; order Monotremata; family Tachyglossidae; genus Tachyglossus; species Tachyglossus aculeatus. The sequence continues at coordinate 14,385 of NW_024044980.1, read as the reverse complement.
CACCTCCTCCAGGAGGCATTTCCAGACTAAGCCTCCGTTTTCTTCTCCTCCTCCCCATCCCTCCTCTCTATCCTACCTCCTTCCCCTCCCCACAGCACTTGTCTATATTTATACAGATTTATTACTCTATTTTACTTGTACATATTTAATACTCTATTTTGTTAATGATGTGCATATAGTTATTATTCTATTTATTCTGATAGTTTTGAGACCTGTCTACCTGTTTTATTTTATTGTCTGACTCCCCCTTCCAGACTGCGAGCCCGTTGTTGAGTAGGTACCGTCTCTATATGTTGCCTACTTGTACTCCCCAAACACTTAGTCCAGTGCTCTGCACAAAGTAAGCACTCAATAAATATGATTGAATGAATAGAGGTTCATCACTGAATGTCTCTGTCTCTTTTCAAACACCATTATTATTATCATTTTTATTATTCAGTGTTAACAATTTCCGTGTCACAGTCTGTGCCACGTGATGATAAATAATTCAATCGATTGATAGTATTTGTTGAGTGTTTACTGTGTGCATTACATTGTACTAAGTGCTTTGAAAAGTACAACACAATGGAGTTGGTAGATACAATCCATGCCCACAATGAGCTTACAGTCCAAGAATGAAATTACATTCCAAACAGACATGTTTGCTGTCCCACAGGGGCTCAGAGTGTAAGAGGAAGTGAGAGCCCTGGAATGGTAAGACACAAACTGCAGATGACACAGCAGGCCAGTGGCAGAGCTGAGATTAGAACTCTGGTTATGTGACACCCATTCACATGCCATTGAGCCATGAGGTCCCCTAGGGAATGCATTACCACTCATGACCTAGTCTTATCAGCCAACCTCCTAGACTTTGACAAATCCGGAATATCCAGACTTGATCTTTGGGACTCTGGGTCCCAAATATATATCACTATATTTTTGGATATGTCTAAGGGCAATTTCTCTTTTAAAGCGGTCGTAGGAGATTATTAGTACCTGAACACAGGCATTTTGTCCCAGAATGGATGTGGGGGAATGCCCCCTTTAGGACCCTGCCCAGGGCAGCCTTCAGGTCCCTGTTCCTCAGGCTATAGATAAGGGGGTTCACAGTGGGGGGCACCACAGTGTAGAACATGGAAACCAGAAGATCCAGAGCCGAGGGTGAGTCTGAAGGTGGTCTGAGATAGGCAAATGCTCCAGTAACGAGAAAAATGATGATGACAGTGAGGTGGGGCAGGCAGGTGGAGAAGGCTTTGGTTCGGCCCTCGGAGGACGGCATCCTCAGCACGGCTGAGAAGATGAAGACATAGGAGAGAGTGATGTAAATGAAGCAGATGACATCTAAGACTAACCCAGCAGCCACACTCACATCAATGGCAATGTGGACTTCAGAGCAGGAGATCTTCAGCAGTAAGGGGAGGTCACAGAAGAACTGCTCAACAATATTGGACCCACAAAAAGTCAGTGAGAAAGTGGAAGCTGAAAGCAAGACTCCAAACAGACCCCCACTGAGCGATGACGCTGCTGCCAAGCACATACAGGCTGTTTTGTTCATGATGAGCTCATAAAGCAGAGGGGAGCAGATGGTAGCATAGCGGTCATAAGACATTGCAGTGAGGACAAAAAACTCTGTAGCGGCGAACAAGATCACTAGGAAGAGCTGTGAGACACAACCCAGAAAGGAGATGGAGCTGTCACTGGTCAAGAAGATGACGATGGATTTGGGTACCGTTGTAGAAATGTAGCAGAGTTCTATGAAGGACAGGTTCGTGAGAAATATGTACATGGGGGTGTGGAGATGCTGGTCGAGGGTGGTGACAACAACAATGAGAAGATTCCCCAGAAGGGCTACTAGGTAGACAAGGAGGAACAGCGTGGCATGGAGCAGCTGCAGCTCCCGGATGTCAAAGAACCCTAGGAGGAGGAACTCAGTCACGGTGGAGATGTTGGTCATTTATGAGAGATGATGCTGGCTTCCTGGAATGGAAGAGGGGAACTTCGATTTAGAAATATTGGCATTCCCTCCAGCTGTACATTCCTTTTAAGCAGGTAACACTTCTACAAATTATATCATATTGTACTCTCTCAAGCACTTAGTGCAGTACTCTACACACTATGTGATCTATAAATATGGTTACCATTATAATAAATCAAGCAATTGTATTCATTGATCTGAACACATCAATCAATAACTCAATGGTATTTACTGAATAGCACTGTACTAAGTGCTTGAGAGAGTTCAATCCAACGGAGTTGGCAGATATTTTCCTGCCGACCAGGAGGTAACAGTCTAGTGGGTGCATACTGTAAATGCTTAATCAATATGATGGATCGATAGCATTGATGAAGTACTCAACACTAATTCCTTTTGGAGTTTGCCAGTGCTTGGAACAGTGCTTCACACATAGTGAGTGCTTAACAAATACCATCATCATAATTATTAAATCAATCTGTTGTATTTATTTGTCACCTGTAGTGTTCATAGTAATAATATGGGTAATGGTCTGGCATGTCCTGACTTATGTTGTCGATTCACCTCCGACCCATAGTGACTCCATGGACGTATCTCTCCCAGAATGCCCCACCTCCATCTGCAAGTGTTCTGGTAGTGGATTCATAGAGTTTTCTTGGTAAAAATAGAGAAGTGTTTTACCATTGCCTTCTTCCACCCAGTAAAACTGAGTCTCCACCCTCGACTCTCTCCACTGCCACTGTTTCCCAGAACAGGTGCGTTTTGACTTGTAGCAGATTGCCTTCCACTAGCTAGCCACTGCCCAAGCTAGGAATGGAATGGGTATCCCTCTGCTTCACTCTCCCTCCCTTGACTGAGACTGGTAGAGTACTGGAAACTCTCCAGATGTGATCCTTTGAGGGGGCAGGGGTATGTACCCATCAGTGAATCAAGCAATGGTATTTACTGAGCACTTAGGGCTCAGTCTTCATTCCGATTTTACAGATGCGGTATTTGAGGCACAGAAAAGCAAAGTGCCTTGCCCAACATCACCCAGCAGTCAAGGGGCAGAGCCAGTACTAGAACCCAGGTCCCCGAGATCATTGTTAGGTAGGGATTGTCTCTACCTGTTGTCAAATTGTACTTTCCATGTGCTTAGTACGGTTCTCTGCACATGGTAAGTGCTAAATAAACACAATTGAATGAATGAATAAATTAGTAGCAGAGTCAGGACTAGAACCGAGGTCCCCTTACTACTACCACTACACTTTGCCTCTCCCTGGGCCCAGGCACCCATTTTCCCTGGGAGGTGATGGGAGAAGATTCCCTTCTGCTCCTCCCCTCCAGACCTTCTCCAGCCAAGGTTTGTTCACTGCCTCCCCTGCCCCACCCTGGGCCCACAAATCTGATTGTGGTTCTTAGAGGAAAATGAATCCGAATTAAGTTTAGTTGGCTTCAATCAACTCCTTGCCATTAGCTTCAAGGCTACCCGTGTTCTCCTCCGTGTTTCCTTTCCCTCTTCACCAACTCCCCTCCAGCCTTTGGAAACTGATCTGCTCCCTGTGTCTCTCCAAGGACATTCCCTTCTCCAACACATGGCTCAGATCCTTTCTTCTGCCCGAATTTCCCTCTCCCTCCAAACTTGCCCAGATTGATGTTTCTTTTCCCCATGCTGAATCAGCCCAGATGCCACCTATGCATTTACACATTCAGAACTGCTAATAGCTCTTCCCTACATAGAGAGTCACATTACTATGTAAGAACCTATTAAGCTGTGCATTCATATTTTCATGCTTATTTCCCCCTAGCTGTAAATTATTTTGGATCAGTCTTGCCCAGCAGACTGACAAATCCAGGAGGGAAGGGATTGACTCTCTTACCTGCATTGTGTTCACCTGACATTTCTGCATGGAGGAACTGATGATAGTGCTGGTGGTCTAGAACCAATCACACTCTCTCATTCCCTCCCTCTCACTTCCCACCAGAAACATTTTCTGACATCCAGGACCCACTTCTGTCCTATGTGACCACAGCATAATGCTGACGCTGTGCTGCGGGGCCCCAGCCAGCCGTTCAGACACACACACAAACACACACACACACACACACACACACACACACACACACACACACACACTTGTTTAAACTGACTGTGGTTACATACGCATAAATACACATAGTCACACAAACCGACACCTATTTAGCCACTGATTTGTTCATTTAAATATTGGCTAAAGCACCACTCCCCCAAATCAATATCGTACCTGGAGAGTTTCCAGTACTCTGCCAGTCTTGGCTACCAGACAGACGGTTAAGCAGAGGCATACCTGTTCCATTCCCAGCTTGGGCAGTGGCTAGCAGGTGGAAGGCAATCTGCTACAAGTCAAAGCTCCCCTGTACTGGGCAGCAGTGTCATGGGAGAGAGTTGAGGAGGAGACTCAGGTTTACTGCAGGGAAGAAGGAAATGGTATTTTGTATTTTTACCAAGAAAACTGTATGGGTAAACTACCACAACATTTGCAGTTGGAGAATGGGGCGTTCCAAGAGAGATGTGTCCATTCATTCCCTATGGGTCAGACACGACACGATAGCAAAAGAAAAGACAAAGAGCTCAAACATCTCTCCTCCAAACCCTTCACTGGCACCATGTATCTTTTCACATGAAACAAAAACACCTCACAGTTATCTTCAAGGCTTTCTACCATGTGAGACTCACTCTAAATTCCCATTTTACAGATGCAGTATCTGAGGCACAGAGAAGCAAAATGATTAGCCCGATGCCACACAGTAGACAAGGTGCAGAGTCAGGATTAGAAACTGGGTCCCCGAGCCGGTTGTACTTTCCAAATTGTACTTTCCAAGCGCTTAGGACAGTGTTCTGCACACAGTAAGCGCTCAATCAATACGATCGAATGAATGAAAGAATGAATGGTAGAGTCGGGATTAGAACCCAGGTCCCCTTACTACTAACACTACTATTTGCCTCTCCCTGGGCCCAGACACACTTTTTCCCAGGAAGGTAATGGGAGAAGATTCCCTTCTTCTCCTTTCTTCCAGACCTCCGCCAGCCAAGGTTTGCTCACTCCCTCCCCTGCCCGACCTTGGATACACACACAGCCACCGACACAACAAATCTGACTGTGGTTCTCAGAGTCTGGTTGACTCCAATCAACTCCTTGCCACTAGCCTCAAGGTTTTTGACTGGTGTTCTCCTCCCTGTTTCCCTTCCTTCTTCACCAACTACCCTCCAGCCCTTGGAAATAGATCTTCTCCCTTTTCCTCTCCTCCTCCTCCTCCCCTCCCCATCCCCCCCTCCACCCTATCCCCTTCCCCTCCCCTCAGCACTTGTGTATTTTGGACATATTTATTACTCTATTCATTTTATTAATGATGTGTATTTAGCTATAATTCTATAGCTAACCAATCACACTCTCTCATTCCCTCCCTGTCATTTCTCACCAGAAACATTTTCTGACATCCAGGACAAACTCCGGGCCGAAGTGCTGCCACTGTGCTGCAGGGCCCCAGCCAGGAAGCGACTTCCATGTTAGCTGGATGGAGGCGGTTGAGGAAGGGGAGATAAATGATGGTTGGGGCCACTGCACTGTCAAATACATAATAATAATAATAATAATAATAATAATAATAATAATAATAATAGTAATAGCATTTATTTAGCGCTTACTATGTGCAAAGCACTGTTCTAAGCACTGGAGAGGTTACAAGGTGATCAGATTGTCCCACGTGGGGCTCACATTCTTAAACCCCATTTTACAGGAGAAGTAACTGAGGCACAGAGAAGTTAAGTCACTTGGCCAAAGTCACATAGATGACAACTGGCGGGGTCAGGATTTGAACCCATGACTTCTGACTCCAAAGCCCGTGCTCTTTCCACTGAGCCATGCTGCTTCTCCTGAAAGCCCACCTGCCCCTCTGGGGATGTAGCCCTGCCCCAAATCCCAAATTGGCTCCGTGTGTAAGCACTTCCCCAGAATGGCTCCATTTCTTGCATCCTCATTATGGTTTCTCCCTCCTCCTCCAACACCCCATGGTCACACTCACTGGGACAGCGTAGGGCTGGAGGGCTCTGACCTCAGCTAGATTGGGAAGGTCCTCTCTCCACTCCAGTTCTTGGGTGCACCTGGCTATGAAGGAAAGGACAGCATGGCACCCTCAGCCCCTCTCTGATCACCTCTGGGCAGGAAGATGTTCTCCAGCGAGTCCCCCTCCACAAAGATAAAGCTGCCACTGCACCATGGGGAATCCCTAGAGGATCAACTCTTGTGGGACCTCGTGTCCTAGCCGATGCCAAAATCCTCTGCCTGTGAAGTCCCTGCGGTCCTGCGGAGATAAAGGCCCAGTCCCAAAACCTGCAGCAATGGTGCTGCACCCCAGGGTTTCCATGGAAACAACAACATCTGCATCCCAACATCCCAACTGTTTCTAACGTTACTGACAATCTACAACAACTGTGGGTGGTTTCAGCTTCACCTCACATACAAACTTAGTCAATCAGCTTCTCATTCAATCAATTGAAAATTTCATTTTCTGACACCTTCTGATTGTAAAGCTAGACAGAGCAAGACATTCCTCTGAATCCATCCTATGATTCTCCCCCAGGCTGAGTGCGGTGGGGCAGGGGACTGGGGTTTTGAGAATGGGATGATGGGAAGGGGAAATTCCTGGCTTGAGGAAGAAGAGGATGGAAATGTCTCCTCCTGATGTGATGATTTAATAACCTGGGTTCTGGAAACAAGAGTTCCATCAGTGAATGTCTCTGTCACTTTTCAAACACCATTATTATGATTATTATCACTTTTATCATTTGGTGTCAATTTCTGTGTCCACGTCTTTGCCACATGATGAAGCAGAAACAAAATAATTCAATCGATTGCTGTTATTTGTTGTACGCTTACTGTGGACAGAACAATGTAGTAAGCACTTTAAAGAGTACAATACAATGGAGTTGGTAGATTCAGTCCCTGCCCACAATGCCCTTACAGCCCAAAGATGAAATTACAATCCAATCAGACACGTTTCCTGTCCCATAAGGGCTCACAGTGTAAGAGGAAGTGAGAGCCGGAGAATGGTAAGACACTAACGCCAGGTCACACAGCAGGCCAGTGGCTGAACTGGGATTAGAACTCTGGTCATGTGACACCCATTCACATGCCACTGAGCCATGAGGCCTCCTAGGAAATGCATTGTCACTCAGGACCTAATCTTATCAGCCAATCTCCCAGACCCTGACAAATCCTGAATATCCAGATTTGTTCTTTGGGCCTCTGGTTCAGTGGTATATATATATATATATGTCTAATGGTAATTCATTTTTTAAGCCGGGGTAGGGGATTATTGGTACATGAACAGACATTTTGTCCCAGAATGGATGCTGGGGGAATGTCCCCTTTAGGATCCTGCCCAGGGCAGCCTTCAGGTCCCTGTTCCTCAGGCCGTAGATAAGGGGGTTCACAGTGGGGGGCACCACGGTGTAGAACACGGAAGCCAGCAGATCCAGAGCCGAGGGCGAGTCTGCAGGTGGTTTGAGATAGGCAAATGCAGCGGGAAAGAGAAACATGATGATGACAGTGAGATGGGGCAGGCAGGTGGAGAAGGCTTTGGTTCGGCCCTCGGAGGACGGCATCCTCGGCACGGCTGAGAAGATGAAGACGTAGGAGAGGGTGATGTAAATGAAGCAGACAGCATCTAAGAGAAACCCAGCAGCCACACTCACATCAATGGCAATGTGGACTTCAGAGCAGGAGATCTTCAGCAGAGCGGGGATGTCACAGAAGAACTGCTGAAAAGCATTGGGCCCACAAAACGTCACGGAGAAGGTAGAAGCTGTAAACAAGATTCCAAACAGACCCCCACTGAGCCATGATGCTGCTAGTATGCAAACACAGGCTATTTTGTTCACAATGAGCTCATAGCGCAGCGGGGAGCAGATGGCGGCATAGCGGTCATAGGACATTGCAGTGAGGAGAAAAAACTCTGAACCGGCAAACAAGACCATTAGGAAGAGTTGCGAGACACAACCCAGAAAGGAGATGGAGTTGTCACTGGTCAAGGAGTTGACAATGGATTTGGGTACCGCTGTAGAAATGTAGCAGAGGTCTATGAAGGACAAATTCTTGAGAAAGAAGTACATGGGGGTGTGGAGACGCTGGTCGAGGGTGGTGACAGCAATTATGAGGAGATTCCCCAGAAGGGCCGCTAGGTAGACAAGGAGGAACAGCGTGGCGTGGAGCAGCTGCAGCTCCTGGATGTCGGAGAATACCAGGAGGATGAATTCGGTCACCGTGGAGATGTTGGTCATTTCTGGGATATGATGCTGACTCCCTGGAAAGGAAGAGGGGAACGCCAATTTAGAAACATTGACATTCCCTCCAGGCTGTAAGTTCCATTTGGGCAGGTAACACTTCTACAAGTGATATTGTATTGTACCCTCCAAAACACTTAGTACAGCACTCTATACACTGTAAGTGATCAATAAATATGATTGATTCCCATTTTAATAAATACAGCAGTTGTATTCATTGATCACCTATAGAGTTCAATAGTATTGATACATGTAGGGGTATGAACACATCAATCAATAGCTCAATGGTATTTACTGAATACTCACTGTGTGCAGAGCACTGTACTAAGTGCTTGGGAGAGTTCAATCCAACGGAGTTGGCAGACATTTTCCTGCTCACCAGGAGGTAACAGTCTAGTGGGTAGACTCTGCATACCATAAATGCTTAATAAATATGATGGTTTGATAGCATCGATGAAGTAATCAACACTAATTCCTTTTGGAGTTTGCCAGCGCTTAGAACAGTGCTTCACACATAGTGACCGTTTAACAAGTACCATCATCATAATTATTAAATCAATCTGTTATAATTATTTGTCACCTGTAGTGCTCAATAGTATTGATATGTGCAGTGGTCTGGCATGTCTTGACTTATGATGTCGATTCATCTCCGACCCATAGCGACTCCATGGATGCATCTCTCCGAGAATGCCCCACCTCTCTCTGCAAGCGTTCTGGTACTGTATCCATAGAGTTTTCTTGGTAAAAACAGAGGAGTGGTTTATCATTGCCTTCTCCCACCCAGTAAACGTGAGTCTCCACCCTTGACTCTCTCCCCTGCCACTGCTGCCCAGAACGGGTGCCTCTTGACACGCAGCAGAATGTCTTCCACCCGCTAGCCACTGACCAAGCTAGGAATGGAATGGGTATCCCTCTGCTTGACTCTCTCTCCCTTGGCTGAGACTGGTAGAGTACTGGAAACCTTCCAGGTGTGATCCTGAGAGGGGGCAGGGGTATGTATCCAGCAATTAATCAAACAATGGTATTTACTGAGCACTTAGGGCTCCGTCTTAATTCCCATTTTACAGATGCAGTATTTGAGGCACAGAGAAGCAAAGTGCCTTGGCCAAGTCACCCGGCAGTCAAGGGGCAGAGCCAGGATTAGAACCCAGTTTCCCAAGCTTGTTGTTGGGTAGGGATTGTCTCTATCTGTTGTCAAATTGTACTTCCAAACGCTTAGTACAGTGCACGTGGTACACATAGTAAGTGCTCAATAAATACGATTGAATGAATGCATGAATGAATAGCAGTCAGGATTCAAACCCAGGTCCCCTTACTACTACCACTACTTTTTGCCTCTCCCTGGGCCCAGACTCATTTTTTCCCTGGAAGATGATGGGAGAAGATTCCCTTATCCTCCTCCCCTCCAGACCTCCGCCAGCCAAGGTGTGTTCACTCCCTCCCCTGCCCCACCCTGGGCACACACACAGCCACCGACACAACAAATCAGATTGTGGTTCTCAGAGGAAAATGAAACACACTGAAGTCTGGTTGACTCCAATCAACTCCTTGCCATTAGCTTCAAGGCTTTTGACTGGTGTTCACTTCTGTGTTTCCCTTCCCTCTTCACCAACTCCCCTCCAGCCCTTGGAAACAGATCTTCTCCCTGTGCCTCTCCAAGGACATTCCCTTCTCCAACACATGTCTTAGGTCTTTCCTTCTGCCCAAATCTCCCTCTCCCTCCAAATTTGCCCAGATTGATGTTTCTTCTCCCTATGCTGAATCAGCCCAGATGCCACTTCTGCATTTACACATTCACAACTGCTCATAGCTCTTCCCTACCTATAGATTCACATTATTATGGAAGAAATTATTAAGCTGTGCATTCACATTTTCATGTTTATTTCCCCCTAGCCGTAAATTATTTTGGATCAGTCTTGCCCAGCAGACTGGTAAGTCCAGGGGGGAAGGGACTGAATCTCTTACCTCCGTTGTGTTCACCTGACATTTCTGTATGGAGGAGTTGATGATAGTGCTGGTGGTCTAGAACCAATCACACCCTCTCATTCCCACCCCATCATTTACCACCAGAAACATTTTCTGACTTCCAGGACCCACTTCTGGTCGATGTGAACACATCATAATGCTGACGCTGTGCTGCAAGGCCCCAGCCAGCCGCTCAGACACAGACACACAAACACACACACGCTTCAACTAACTGTGGTTACTTACACATAAATACACACAGTCACACAAACCCACACCTATTTAACCACTCATTTAAGCATTTAACTATTTGCTCAAGCATCACTCCCCCAACTCAGAATCGTACCTGGAGAGTTTCCAGTACTCTACCAGTCTCGGCTACCAGACGGGCAGTTAAGCAGAGGAATACCCGTTCCATTCCCAGCTTGGGCAGTGGCTAGCAGGTGAAAGGCAATCTGCTGCAATTCAAAACTCCCCTTTGCTGGGCAGCAGTGTCATGGGAGAGAGTCGAGGAGGAGACTCAGGTTTACTGCAGGGAAGAAGGCAATGGTAAACCACTTCGGTAATTTTACCAAAAAAAAACTCTATGGAGAACTACCAGAAGAATTGCAGTTGGAGAATGGGGCGTTCTTGGAGAGATATGTCCATTCATTCGCTATAGGTCAGAGATGACAAGATAGCATAAGAAAAGACAAGGAAGCATTCAAACATCTCCAAACCCTTCACTGGCACCATGTATCTTTTAACATGAAACAAAAATACCTCACAATTATCTTCAAGGCTTTTTACCATGTTAGACTCACTTTTAATTCCCATTCTACAAATGCGGTGTCTAAGGCACAGAGAAGTAAAATGACTTGCCCGACGTCACACAGCAGACAAGGGGCAGAGCCAGGATTAGAACCTAGGTCCCCGAGCCAGTTGTTGGGTAGGGATTGTCCCGATCTGTTGCCAAAGTGTACTATCCAAGTGCTTAGTACAGTGTTCTGCACACAGTAAGTGCTCAATCAATACGAATGAACGAATGAATGGCAGAGTCAGGATTAGAACTCAGGTCCTCTTACTACTACCATCCAGGCATGCTAGCTGGATGGAGGTGGATGAGGAAGGGGAGATAAGTGATGGTTGCGTCCACTGCACTGTCAAATACTTACCCTCCTGAAAGCCCAACCGCCCCTCTGAGGAAGTAGCCCTGACCCAAAGTCCGACACTGGTCCCAGGTGTGAGCACTTCCCCTGAATGGCTCCATCTCTTGCATCCCCATTATGGTTTCTCCCTCCCCCTACAACACCCCACAGTCACACTCACCGGGGCAGCATAGAGCTGGAGGGCTCTGACCTCGGCTGGATTGGGAAGGTACTCTCTCCACTCCAGTTCTTGGGTGCACCTGGCTATGAAGGAAGGGACAGCATGGCACCCACAGCCCCTCTCTGATCACCTCTGTGCAGGGAGATGTTCTCCTACAAGTCCCCCCCACAAAGATAAAGCTGCCACTGCGTCGTGTGGAATCCCTGGAGGATCAACTCTTGTGGGACCTCGTGTCCTGGCCAACGCCAAAAACCTCTGCCTGTGAAGTCCCTGAGGTCCTGCAGAGATAAAGGCCCAGTCCCTAAAGCTGCAGCAATGGTGTTGCACCCCAGGGTTCCCATGGAAACAACAGCATCTGCATCCCAACATCCCAAAGGTTTCTAATGTTACTGACAATCTACATCAACTGTGGGTGGTTTCAGCTTCATCTCATATATCACCTTAGACAATCAGCTCATTCAGTCAGTCAATTGATAGATTTCATTTGCTGGCACCTTATGATTTCAAAACTCCAGAGAGCAATAGATTCCTCTGAATCCATCCTCTGATTTGCCCCCAGGCTGCGTGGGGTGGGGAAGAGGACTGAGGTTTTGAGAATGGGGTGATGGGAAGGAGAAATTCCTGGGTTGAGGATGAATAAGATGGAAATGGCTCCTCCTGTTGTGATGATTTACTAACCTGGGTTCTGGAAACTAGACTTCCAAACCCCTACCTTGCTGGTTCAATCTCTCATCCTATCCCAACTGGATTACTGCACCAGCCTCCTCTCTGATCTCCCATCCACCTGTCTCTTCCCGGTTCAGTCTATACTTCACTCTGCTGCCTGGTTTTTCTTTGTACAGAAACGCTCTGGGCATGTCATTCCCCTCCTCAAAAATCTCCAGTGGTTACCTGTCAACCTACGAATCATGCAAAAACTCCTCACACTCAGCTTCAAGGCTCTCCATCACCTCACCCCCTCCTACCTCACCTCCCTTCTCTCCTACTGCCCAGCCCGCACCCTCTGCTCTTCTGTTACTCACCTCCTCACTGTGCCTCGTTCTCGCCTGTCCCGCCGTCGACCCCAGGCCCACGTCATCCCCCCTGGCCTGGAATGCCCTCCCTCCACACATCCGCCAAGCTAGCTCTCTTCCTCCCTTAAAAGCCCTACTGAGAGCTCACCTCCTCCAGGAGGCCTTCCCAGACTGAGTCCCCTTTTTCCTCTCCTCCTTCCCCACCCCCCCCGCCCTACCACCTTCCCCTCCCCTGTGGAAGAGATTTGTACAGATTTATTACTCTATTCATTTTACTTGTGCATATTTACTACTCTATTTTGTTAATGATGTGCATATAGCTATAATTCTATTTATTGTGATAGTTTTGACACCTGTCTACATGTTTGGTTTTGTTGTCTGTCTCCCTCTTCTAGACAGTGAGCCCGTCGTTGCATAAGGAACGCCTTTATATGTTGCCGACTTGTACTCCCCAAGCGCTTAGTCCAGTGCCCTGCACACAATAAGCCCTCAATAAATACAATTAAATGAATGGAGTTCCATTAGTGACTGTCTCTATCTCGTTTCAAACACCATTATTATTATTATTATTATTATTCACTGTTAATTTCTATGTCAATGTCTGTGCCACGTGATGATAAGTAATTCAATCAATCGATGGCATTTGTCGAGTGCTTACTGTGTGTATTACACTGTACTCAGCACTTTGAAGAGTACAAAGCAATGGAGTTGGTAGATACAATCCGTTCCCACAATGAGTTTACAGTCCATAGATGAAATTACAATCCAAACAGACATGTTTCCTGTCCCACAGGGGCTCAGAGTGTAAGAGGACGTAAGAGCCCAGGAACGGTAAGACACTAACGCCAGGTCACACAGCAGGCCAGTGGCCGAGCTGGGATTAGAACTCAGGTCATGTGGCACCCATTCACATGCTATTGAGCCATGAGGCCTCCTAGGGAATGCATCGCAACTCAGGACCTAGTCTTATCAGCCAACCTCCCAGACCTTGACAAATCCTGAATATCCCGACTTGTTCTTTGGGCCTCTGGGTCAGAGGTATATATCTTTATGTCTAAGGGCAATTCCTCTTTTATGGAAGGTAGGGGGTTATTGGTACATGGACACAGACGTTCTGTCCCAGAATGGATGCTGGGGAAACGTCCCCTTTAGGATCATGCCCAGGGCAGCCTTCAGATCCCTGTTCCTCAGGCTGTAGATAAGGGGGTTCACAGTGGGGGGCACCACAATGTAGAACATGGAAACCAGCAGATCCAGAGCCGAGGGAGAGTCTGAAGGTGGTTTGAGATAGGCAAATGCTCCGGTAAAGAGAAAAATGATGATGACAGTGAGATGGGGCAGGCAGGTGGAGAAGGCTTTGGTTCGGCCCTCGGAGGACGGCATCCTCAGCACGGCTGAGAAGATGCGGACATAGGAGTGGGTGATGTAAGTGAAGCAGACAGCAGACAAGATGAACCCAGCAGCCAAACTCACATCAATGGCAATGTGGACTTCATAGCAGGAAATCTTCAGTAGAGGGGGGGCATCACAGAAGAACTGCTCAACAAAAGTGGACCCACAAAAGGTCAGTGAGAAGGTAGAAGATGAAAACGAGACTCCAACCAGACCCCCACTGAGCCATGATGCTGCTAGTATGTGCATACAGGCTGTTTTGTTCATGATGAGCTCATAGCGCAGCGGGGAGCAGATGGTGGCATAGCGGTCATAGCACATTGCAGTGAGGACATAGAACTCTGAAGCGGCAAACAAGAATACTAGGAAGAGCTGGGAGACATATCCCAGAAAGGAGATAGAGCTGTCACTGGTCAAGCAGTTGACAATGGATTTGGGGACCGTTGTAGAAATGT